>NC_091979.1:166602007-166689078 GCF_044704955.1 Pristiophorus japonicus | reverse complement strand
GGGGAGGGGCGGGAAGGGGGAGAGGATGGAGGGGAAGGGGCGGAAGGGGGAGAGGATGGAGGGGAGGGGCGGAAGGGGGAGAGGATGGAGGGGAGGGGGGGAAGGGGGAGAGGATGGAGGGGGGAGCAAGGGGAGAGGATGGAGGGGGGCAGGGGAGAGGATGGAGGGGAGGGGAGGGGGCGAGGATGGAGGGAAGGGGAGAGGATGGGGGGAGGAGGGGGGAAGGGGGAGAGGATGGAGGGGAGGGGGGAAGGGGGAGAGGATGGAGGGGAGGGGGGGAAGGGGGAGAGGATGGAGGGGAGGGGGGAAGGGGGAGAGGATGGAGGGGGGAAGGGGGAAGAGGATGGAGGGGGGAAGGGGAAGAGGATGGAGGGGGGGGAAGGGGGAAGAGGATGGAGGGGGGAAGGGGGAAGAGGATGGAGGGGGGGAAGGGGGAAGAGGATGGAGGGGGGAAGGGGGAAGAGGATGGAGGGGGGAAGGGGAAGAGGGAAGGAGGGGGGGAAGGGGGAAGAGGAGGGAGGGGGGGAAGGGGGAAGAGGATGGAGGGGGAGGGGGGAAGGGGGAAGAGGTGGAGGGAGGGGGGAAGGGGGAAGAGGATGGGAGGGGAGGGGGGAAGGGGGAAGAGGATGGGGGGAGGGGGGGAAGGGGAGAGGATGGAGGGGAGGGGGGAAGGGGGAAGAGGATGGAGGGGAGAGGATGGAGGGGAGGGGGAAGGGGGGAGGATGGAGGGGAGGGGGGGAAGGGGGAGAGGATGGAGGGAGGGTGGGGAGAGGATGGAGGGGAGGGGGGGGGGGGAGATGATGGAGGGGAGGGGGTGGAAGGGGGAGAGGATGGAGGGGAGGGGGGTGGAAGGGGGAGAGGATGGAGGGGAGGGGGTGGAAGGGGGAGAGGAATGGAGGGAGGTGGAAGGGGGGGGGATGGAGGGGAGGGGGTGGAAGGGGAGAGGATGGAGGGGAGGGGGTGGAAGGGGGAGAGATGGAGGGGGAGGGGGGTGGAAGGGGGAGAGGATGGAGGGAGGGGGGTGGAAGGGGGAGGAGGAGGGAGGGGAGAGGGGGGAGGGGAAGGAGGGGGGGGGAGAGGATGGAGGGGTGGAAGGGGGAGGAGGGGGTGGGAGGGAAGAGGGGGAGGGGGTGGGAGGAGGAAGGGGAGAGGATGGAGGGATGGAAGGTGGGGGGAGAGGATGGAGGGATGGGGAAGAGGATGGAGGGATGGAAGGCGAGAGAGAGGATGGAGGAGGGGAAGGGGGAAGGCGAGCGAGAGTCGAGAGAGAGAGAGTCGCAGGGAGAGCCGAGAGAGAGAGTCGCAAGGGGGGAGGAGAGAGAGAGAGTCGCAAGGGGGGAGGAGAGAGAGAGTCGCGGAGGGGGGGAGAAGAGAGAGCGCGTCGCGGGGGGAGGAGAGAGAGCGTCGGAGGGGGGAGGAGAGAGAGCGTCGCGGGAGGGGGAGAGCGGGGGTCCGGTCGGGTGGGAGGAGCCTTATCCACGCAGCCCCAATGAGGCCATTCGGCCGGGGCTAGGGGCTGCGTGCTTCGGGCCCCTCCCACAGTTTTGGGCGCCAGGAGCTACTGCACATGCGCGTGGCCACTGTAGCGCGCATGTGCAGAGGTCCTGGCACTGTTTTCAGCGCAGGGACCTGGCTCCGCCTCCTACAGCTCGTGCTGCGCCGCGCCCAGCTGCAGAGGACCTGCAGGGAGCCGGAGAATAGGTAAGTTTTTTTTTTAGGCGCACTTTCTGGCGCGAGAAACAGGTGTCCAGGCGGCGCGGCCCGAAACTTGGGCCCTATTTGTCTGTTATAAATATGCTGCCCAGGAGAGAGCTCTGTGCAACATGTTTGCATGCATGCGCTGAACTCATCTATAGAATTTGGGAGCGTTTGCACCCTCTAAACTTCAAAGCAATACTCCGAGGGACCCTCTGAGCACCTTTTATAACCAGTTTGGCATAGCACTGTAATTATACTACATACAAAGTTAACTCCCAGCAGTGTGCAAAATTGCTTCCAATAGAACTTATCTTTGGAGTGGTGATGCAGAAATCGCTTTGCAGTGACATGAACATTATCGTATAAACACACCATAAATGAACAGAGTAGGGCTTTACAGTGAATATAATTTACTTGGAAATTCAAAAGATAGAGTCCCATGCTGAAGTCATTAATAAATATAATAGGATTATTAGTGAATGAGCTAACTGAATTGAATATTAGCTAAGAAATAGAGAGCAGAGGTGCTAAATGTTTGTCGAATAGAGATTGTTTTGAACCCTGCTGCTAAATTCATAAATAATGAGGGGAAGGGTACTTGTAATGATATAACATTTTGTAATGTTGCCAGGTAACCTGTACAGCAAAGAATCAAGACATTGAAAGAGATTTGGACAATTAAGTGGATTGGCTAACGAATAGTGGATGGATTATAGTGTAAGTAAATGTAAGAAAATGCACATTGGTACATGAAACATATGTACATTTGAAGGAATGTCCATTGATAACATACAAATGCATGAACAAAGAGTCCTTTTCAGCCTACCCACGCCCATTCCTTTCACACATTATATACATTCCACTCTATCTTGGACTCTTCTGTAATCTGTTGAGGAAGGATTCTGCAAACTTTGTCCTGCTTGCCGCAAAGATAAATCATGCACAAGTTCAGAAAAGCTTTTAATCTTGCATCCTTACATTTATTGTCTGTTCCGATGTGTGCCACCTCGCATTTATTCAAACTAACCCATTCACCCTTTTGGACCAAATAATTTTGAATGCAATCTGTGACTTGCACTTGTATCCTAGTTACATAACTTATTGTCATCTGTCCGTTTTATATTTCAAGTACTCTGCTCCATGTCATATGAATTGAACAGAAGGGCTCAGAAAAAAAAGTCACTGTCCCTAAGAGAGAACTTTTTCAATACCATGTGATTTTAAGGGTACTAACTGCCACCAGTATCTTGCCCAAGAAACTATTCATATGTGAGCCTTGACAGTGAATGTTAGCAAGTTATTCCATTATGGGCAGCATTACAGCTAAACCCAATCCAATGTTTCCCACATTACAACAGTGACTACACTTCAAAAGTACTTCATTAGCTGTAAAGCGCTTTGAGACGTCTGGTGGCCTTGAAAGATGCTATATAAATGCAAGTCTTTCTTTCTACAGTCTGCCTTTCTGTTGAATTCCTATCTCCTATGCATTTTATATTATCCTTCTCTGATTTTTGTATGAATTCCAGTCTAACTAAAGTTTGCTTCTTTGTATCTTTAAATACTTCTGCTTGGTTCTAATTGTTTTGATTTCTAAGTATCATTTTAATTTTTTGTTTCAGTGGTTATTTCTGAGATGGCAGAAGATGTCAGTCAGGATGGGATCTGTATGGAGAGGAGCACTACTTTATTGGGACCAGATGCTGACATAACTCAGGATTCTGAGGCAGAGCAACAAGTTTTCCAGGTAAAATCACAGACTAGACAAAACAAATGTGCGATTTAAAAACAGAAAATGTCAGAAACAGGCAGGAGGTCAGTCAGTATGTTTGGAGGCAACAGACAATGAAAGGTCTGCACCAGAAACATTCTTCAGAAGCAAAATGTGGGAATTTCCAAAAGGGTAGAATAAATGCTCAATTGCAGGTAATGCAAATATCATGATGTCTTTCAATGCTGCTCTACATGCGCCACTTTGAAGGTTGTGGGAATGGCTTTGGTGACATGTCCTCCAATTTGCTGTCAGTCTCTGGAGCTTTGCCCAATCTCCGCTCGGCACCCACCCCGATGATACAGCTAAGGTTAAGAAGTCTTGGCACCTAGGCACTGTGCCACCCTATCCTCAGTTAAGGTAAATAGGAACAGGAGTAGGCCATTGAGCCCCTTGAGCCTGTTACGCCATTCAATGAGATCCTGGCTGATCTCCGATCTAACGCCATATAACCCGTCTTTGGTCCATATCCCTTAATAACTTTGGTTAACAAAAAGCTGTCAATCCCAGATTTAAAATTAACAATTGATCTAGCATAAATTGCCATTTGTGGAAGAAAGTTCCAAACTTCTACCACCCTTTGGGGCCAAAATTGCCCTCTTCCTTAAGTTTCATTACCAGCCGCACCGACCGGGGGACGGGGGGGGGCCGGGATGGGGGGGGGCGGGGGGAAGGCAGATGGGCCGACCTTTCCGATATTACCCCGGGCTGGGAACCGCGGACCGGGTTTCCACACCGCCCGTGACCAGCAGCAGAGTGGCGCAGCGGAAGCGTGCTGGGCCCATAACCCAGAAGTCAATGCATCGAAACCATCCTCTGCTAACTGCAATCTTTAATGTGGGTGCGGCCAACATTTCCACACCGCCCGTGTTGCCGTCCTATCGGGCACGCGCCAACCCCCTACCGAGAGGCGGTGACCCCCTTTCCGCCCCGCATGGGAAATTGCCCCGCAGGAGCAGCGCCGCCGGTTGGTGCCACTGACCACTTTCCCCGACGGGAAGCTGTTTGTGGCTGGATGGCACATCCAACCTTTAAAGGGAGGGTGCACTGCCGTGGTAACCGTTTTATTTTAATTATCGACTGGTGGCGAGGTTGGCCCGACAATGGTGACCACGAGTTTGGCCGGGCCTCCAACAGGCAGCCCGGCACCTCCTCTTGGGTCCCGAGCCGCTGGCCCAGCCGCAACCCTTCCTGGTGGCCCAGTGGGTGCCACTGAAGTGGCTGCAGCATTTGCAGCGTCCCTCCCCTTTAACTGAAGGGGAGGGACGTTGTGGCGCGACGCGGCACATTCGCGTTGCACTGACATCAGCAACATGCTGACATCATCAGCATGGCGTTGGTGACTCCGATCGACGTCCCCCCCGCTGCAAGACCACTTTTGCCCTTCAACACCGCCTGGAAGGAGAAAACAAAATAAAATCCTGAATATTGCTCGATTCTTCAGATACCATGGATTGGGATGGAGAAAAATCTCCAAAAAGGGTAGGTGCACCTACTTTTAGTAGGGGCAGTTTCGGTCCTTTTTTTGTTAGATCCCACTAGATTAAAGATTGAGGGTCCCTTCAGCCAAACGTCTTTCAGATTGTCACCCTGGTGTTGTTTAACTATCTGTCCTTGCTGCTGCTGAAGTACAAAGGTTACCAAACTCAGCTTTTGGGTGTGTTTTTTTTTACCTTCAAAGCAATTAGCCTGGATAGATGATGGAGAATCTGCGTTTGGAAGGAATGATCCCATCACTGTCATTCCTATCACAGTACACATTACGGATGACTCTTCTGCTTCTCAGAATCCAACAGTACCGGTCTCCCAGCAGGCTCAGACTCTGTCCACTGAGCAGTTCCAGCTGATGGATCAGAACGGGCAGCCTATCCAGTATGAACTTCAATCATTGGGGGACACAAATGCACGTATGGTTAGTAACAAACTGCACTATATGAGAAAAATAATTTAAATTGTGTATGTTTCCCATTGACCCGTGCAAGAATCCAGCGATGCTGAGTCCTGGACCCCTCAAAAAATGGCAGGACTACTGTATGGTGATGGTATAATAAACTAAAAATGTAACATTTTTATTTTCGGTAACAAATCTGCAAAGAAAAAAACAAATGTTTGTGTATTTAAGACTGGAGTTGAAGAACTGTGCACTTATACAAAATAATGTATAAAAATATAGGCCACAGTTACTGTGAAATGCTAAAATTAATTCATTTAGTTTGTTCAGTACATTTGGTAAGCATACAAAGGATCTATAAAGTTAGAAGAAAATTACTTTTCTTTTTAGGAGTGCGGTCTGTTAGCTCTAGCAAAAGAATATTCGAGTTTCATACTAGGGACCCAGACGCCTTTAACACTACGGCATGAGACAGGTTTCCTGGTAGCTATAGAAGGTAGTTTACTTGATTCCACTCTCCGCCTTTAGCACAGGAGTGGTTTAGGTCTGGTCTCCCTTTCAGAAGGGTCCAGTAAGCCCTGGTACAACTGGTGGTAGAGGGTTGAAGCTCTAAGTTTGAGTCAAGGGGGCTGAAATTGCTCACCCAAGTGCCACCCAGATGACCGCCGAGGTACTTTGGCCGTGGTTTTCGTCGAAAATGTCCTTGAAAGGACGGCGGGCAGCAAAAGAGGGCCTTACGCTGCCAATCTGGGCCGCAGCCAGTGGGAGCTCCCAATCTCGGCGGCAAAGGTGCTTGCTGCCCAAGTGCCGCCGAGGATGGAGTCGGGCTCACAGAGGGTCAAAGACCTGAAAAGGAAAATCATTAAAAAAAAACATCAGCACACCTTCATGAGACCCCATCCAGGTAAGTCGCTGTAAAGAAAAAAAAAAGTTTACTAACCTTTTTCTTCAGCTCTTCATACTCACTGTCAGAGATAGAACAGCCTCCAGCCAGCGGTCCTTCCCCATTCTGGCGCTGACTCCTGCCTGCATCAATATGGCATCTCGGGGCCGAAAGGTCAGTTGCGCCACTTGGCCATCCCGGTGGTTCTCCCCTCCCGCCCGCTCCACACCAAATGGAAAGTGGCACTGGGTGCAATTTCAAGAGGAATGTCGGCGGCAATGGGCGGTAAGGCCATCAATTTCGGGCCCAAGGTCTTGACTTACATTCCCTTCAATAGGAGAGTTATACCAGTCATTAGATGGAGGGAGCACACTATTTTGGTAACTAGTCATACCTCACCAAACTGCCCATCCTATTGTTTGTTCATGGATTTGCATAAAAAGGGGCCATGGCGAATGCTACTATTTAGACTATATAAATACCCTGGCAAATGAAGGAGCTAATGAATTTGGGTGCCAATTGGAATTTGTCTTAAATGATAATGGCTCAGAAATTGCGGGCGGAGGCTTCCCCGCGGGTGGATGCCTCCAACCTGAAAAATTTTTACGAATCTACCTGGAGGTTCGGAGACTTCTGGTCCTGGCCCTTTATGTGAAGGTCTTCGCTGACGCACATGTATCACAGGATCGAAAGGGTTTTCTATGCATCGATGGGATCACGTGGGCCGGCCCAACCTATCAAGAGTAGGGCGATTCCCATTCATACTTATGGTGGTCACCATAAGTAGGAATGGGAATACCCCCGAAAACACAAACACTGAACATAACTTAAAAAAAAAACCCACATACTTCAAATTAATAAAAATGGAATTTAATTAATTATTTAAAACAAATATTTAACTTAAAAAAAAAACATTTTACATACTTTAAAGGGTCTAAAATAAACTTATCTTATTATACATGATTTTAAATGTTTAAATTACCTTAAAAAAGTCTCCTTCAGTACTTTAAAAGTCTTGCGCTGATAAAAGCAGGCCTTGCGTCTGCTTTTTTCAGCCGCAAGAATTTGAAGGACATTCATTGGGCAAAAAGCCCAACTCTCTGTCTGGAGAGGCGCTCTCGTTTTGCATGCGTGCGATCTGTCAACAGAATTTTTGACAGATCGCAAGTGCCGCGTTTAGGCGCATGCTCTTCACATATCTAAACCCGGAACTTGCAGGGACCCCACGGGCGCATGCGCACCTTGTACCCGCCCATAGGGAGCGCGATTTAAGACCCAATGTAATGAATGCAATATTCAGAATGGACTACTAACAGCAGTTTAGCATCGAGTCAGGATGCTGCTTGATTGGGATCTGTGTGTAATCTGACAACACTTTTTTAAATTTTGTGAAAATGTTTAGAAATGCTTGTTTTTTATTTATTCAACCTCAAAACGTAAATAGGAATTATAATCCATAGGGGCATATCACCTAGGGCATCATCCCTTTAACAAAACTGATGCTTTGAGATTGTACTGTATCACACCATCAATGTGAGGTAGGCCTTTAGTTCTTTGACGCCAGTGTGTTCAGACCTGTATCTTCCACACCGGAGAACGTGCTATCGATGTCTCAGTTTTATTTTTGGTGTTAAGTCCTCTTTTTCAGTATTTTTTAAGGTATAGAAAATAAGTTTCATCATAGTTTTTCAATTTTTGCTTTTCAGTCTTCGATTAGCTGAAAACAAGTTTGTAGGACCTTCAGTTTATGTTGTATAAAAGCAAAGTACTGCAGATGCTGGAATCTGGAATAAAAACAGAAAATGCTGGCAATCTCAGTGGGTCAGGCAGCATCTGTGGAGAGAAAGCAGAGTTAAGGTTTCGGGTTGATGACCCTTCGTCAGATTTGAAGAGTGTTCGTAAAGAACACATAATTAACAAGCACTGAAAGGGGGAGGGGAAGAAAGAACAAAAGAGAAGGTCTATGACAGGGTGGAAGACAGGAGAGATTGGAGATGATGGGCCAAATTAAAATAGGGTGTGAATGGTGGAATAATGACCAGCTGCCGTTAGAGACTAAGAGAAAAAAAGAAACAGGCTCAGCGAGGGGGGCGGAGGAAGGGGGGCGGGAGGAGAGGGAGCCATAGATTGGCAGCGGTTACGCTCTGAAATTGTTGAACTCGATGTTGAGTCCAGGAGGCTGTAAAGTGCCTAAATAAAAGATGAGGTGCTGTTCCTTGAGTTTGCGTTGAGCTTTGTTGGAACAGTGTAGGAAACCGAGGGCGGACAGGCCAGAGTGGGAGTGGAGCGGAGAATTAAAGTGACAAGTGACCGGAAGCTCAGGGTCACACTTGCAGACGGAACAGAGGTGCTCCGCAAAGTGGTCTTCCAATCTACGTTTGGTCTCCCCAATGTAGAGGAGACCACATCGTGAGCAGCGAATACAGTATACAGGTTGAACTTCCCTTATCCGGTACCCTCTGGACTTGGCCTGTCCCGAACGAGGGATTTTGCCAGATATGGGGAGGTCACGTGTTGGGGTGGAATGCGCCTTTAAGTGCTGCTGTTGGGGTAAGTGTGTGTGTGCGCCGATTGACTGGACTGACTGTCAGTCAATCAGTCAACTAATCAGTATGCAGGGGGCTGAGAAGAGTCGGAGGGCCCTGGCGGGCTGGGAATGGTTCTGGACAAGGGGTGGTGCTGGATGAGGGAATCCTGGATAAAAGAGGTTCAACCTGTACTAAATTGAAAGAAGTACAAGTAAATCGTTGTTTCAGCTGGAAGGAGTATTTGGGACCCTGGATAGTGGGAAGGCAGGAGGTAAAAGGGCAGGTGTTGCATCTCCTGCCCTTGCACGGAAAGGTGCCATGGGAATACTGAGAGGTGATGGGAGGGGAAGATGTGATTGGTGGTGGGATTACACTGAAGGTGGCGGGAATGGCGGAGGATGATCCATTAGACGTGGAGGTTGGTGGGGTGAAAGGTGAGGACAAGGAGTCCTGGTTCTGAGAGGCAGGGGAAAGTGAGAGCAGAGGTGCGCGAAATAGAACGGACACGGTCGAGGGCCATGTTAACCACGGCGGAGGGGAATCCTCTGTTGAGGAAAAAGGAAGACATGTTAGAGGCACTAGTGTGAAAGGTGACGTCGTCAGAGCAGATGCTACGGAGAAAGTGAGAGAATAGAATGGAATCCTTACATGATGCGGGGTGGGAGAAAGTGTAGTCCAGGTAGCTGTGGGAATCAGTGGGCTTATAATGGATACTGGTCGAAAGCCTATCCCCAGAGAAGTCGAGGAAGGGAAGGGAAGAGTCGGAGATGGACCATGTGAAGGTGAGGGAAGGGTGGAAATTGGATGCAAAGTGAATGCAATTTTCAAGTTCAAAGCGAGAGCGTGAAACGGCACCAATACAGTCATCAATGTACCGGAAAAAGAGGTGAGGGAGGGGACCCGAGTAGGACTGGAACAATGAATGTACCACATATCCCACGAAAAGGCAAGCATAGCTAGGACCCATGCAGGTTTCCATTGCAGCACCTTTAATTTGGAGGAAGTGAGTAGAGTTAAAGGAGAAGTTGTTCAATGTGAGAACAAGTTCAGCCAGGCGGAGGAAGGTGGTGGTGGATGGGGACTGGTTGAGCCTCTGCTCGAGGAAGAAGCGGAACGCCCTCAGGCTATCCTGGTGGGGGATGGAAGTGTAGAGGGATTGGACATCCATGGTGAAAAGGAGACAGTTGGGGCCAGGAAACTGGAAACTGTTAGTGACAGGGCATCGGAAGAGTGGATGTAGGTGGAATGAGAGTGGACAAGGGGAGAAAAAAATAGAGTCGAGATAGGAAGAAATAAGTTCCGTGGAGCAAGAACAGGCTGAAATGATGCGTCTACCAGGGCAGTCCTGTTTGTGGATCTTGGGAAGGAGGTCGGTGCAGGGTTGGGGAACTATGAGTTGGTGGCTGTGGAGGGAAGATCTCCAGAGGAAATGAGGTCAGTGATGGTCTGGGAAATTATGGCTTGATGTTCAGCAGTGGGGTCATGGTCCAGCGGGAGGTAGGAGGAGATGTCAGAGAGTTGGCAATCAGCCTCTACAAGGTAGAGGTCGGTTCGCCAAACAAGAACAGCGCCACCCTTGTCAGCAGGTTTGATGACCAGGTTGGGGTTGGATCTGAGCGAGTTGAGTGCTGCAAGTTCAGAGGGAGGTAGGTTGGGGTGAGTGAGGGGATTATTGCTTACTCAAGCATGCCTTCATCAGATGAGCCTCAGTCAAACCCAGGTTTGTAGCTGCTGATCAGTGTCAGTGACTGGTTTCAGAATCTGCATCAATTACCACAGTTCCTTTCCATGAGGATACCTTTCGAACTATGTCATAGCAAGGATTCAAGTCCTTCCAGAGGAAGGGGAGAAAAATTGGCAATTTAAAAAAAAAAAAAATCCAAAGTGAAGCAAGTTCCTGTCTAAGGATGCAGGCTCAGAGCAATTGATTCCATTATTGTATTGGAATCTTAAGTGTTTGATTCATCACCAGGCAGTGAGACCTTGGGAATCTACCTTGGCAAAGCACACGTCTACATCCAGATTGGACAGAAATTGAGTGCAAGTAGAAAGTGTTATATATGTAAACCTGTAAATACCTTGTTTAACCACCAGAGGGCTCATCCCCTGGAGTCCCAAGGGATCCCACAATCCCTTGGGAGCGCCTGTACATAAGGAGGCCTCATAGGCTGGAGAGGCACTCTAGAGACCTGTAATAAAGAACTACGGTCACACACTACTTTAAGCTTACAGTATCTGGTCAGATTCTTTATTCACGACGTAACAGAAAGTATGTACAAGATTGTCCCTTAAAGATATACCGGCAAATTACAATTTGCCTCATATACTTGGTGAGGTGTAGGGAGGGAGAGAGCCCTCACCAACAGTGGTCATGAGTAGGCTCCTATTGACGCCAGAAGAGTTGCAACTCCTATACTGGCAGTCTTTGACAATGTCTGGATTGGTTATCTTGTCCCTGAAACAGTATTAATCCTTTTTCCATAAAAAGGTTGCTCCAGGCTGGGTATGTATACCCCAGTGTTGGTATCTTTATCCAGGATCATATTGTTCTCAATTGAATTCCAAGTGGTTTTGCGGTTGTGGTCACCATAGTAATTCATCTAGACTTTCCTTCTCCTATAAACCCCATCCTGCCTTTTTGTTTGAAGCTGGCTCAAGCACTCAGTGCTGAAATTTTACCTGCCATTTTGCGTCTCTTCCATAGAAGGTAACTTTCTTCATGAGTACAAGTTTAAAGAAGAATCTTTGTCAATCCTTCCGCCAGCATGGAGCTACTCGATTAGCCCCCCTCTGCCGACTCTGAGTTAAAGGACTCGGGGGGCCTGTTCTCTCTTCCCTGAGAAGGTTCACATTCTACAGTCCAGCCTCTAAAAGGCGCCACTCTGTGCACAGTACTTGCCGGGTTTGAGTCCTGAAGATGAGTCATTGCCTAGAGCCACAGGTCGAGGTCATGAATGCTTAGCTCACGGAGATGGCCTTCTGCAGTGTGACTGTGGTATCCGCAGACGGTAGCTTATGAAGAAGGCCCTCATGGCCGATTCCAATGACAAAGATGTCCCGCAGCGCATCGGTGAGGTGGTTGCCAAAATCACACCGTGCCGCCAGCCTCCTGAGGTCTGCAGCATATTTCGTGATTTCCTGGCCTTCGAGCCGTCTGTGTGTGTGTGTGTAGAACCGGTGTCTGGCTGTGAGGATGCTCTCTTTGGGCTTGAGCTGTTCTTGGATCAGTGTTACAAGCTCCTCATACATCTTGGTCGTTGTCTTCGCTGGTGCCAGCAAGTCCCTGACAAGGCCATAGACAGTGGGCCCACATCTGGTTAGCAGAATAGCTCTGCGCTTATCAGCCAGTGTGGCCAGATTGTCGCCTGCCAGGTCGTTTGCTGTGAAGAAGTGGTTGAGCCTCTCTACAAAGGCATCCCAATCATCACCATTGGTGAACTGCTGCAACGTACCAAGGGTAGCCATTTGTGTGTGAAAGTCCGTAATCTCGTCGCCAATCGTTATGCTCTGATAATGACTCCATGAGGCAATGTGTTGTACTTGAACCGTAGTGACCTTAGTCCTTTATTAATAACTCCAAAATGAGGATCACACATGGTGGCCTGCCTTTCATACTAGGCCAGGCATACCTGTACAGTTAACCTGCAAATCTCCCACTGCGGTGCCAATGTTAATTCCTGGATTCTTTTACCTCAATCTGGTTCAGTAAAATTACTGAGTCGAATACCTCTTGTGCTTTGAACAAAGCAGTCTTTATTACCGGCCAGTAAGACCTATCAGACAGAAGATATACTCTCTGGATAGAGCGTACACACTCCCTACGGATAGGTGAAGTTACATCGTAAAGTGTCAACAGTTATACAGTTTTGAAATCAGATAACAAAATACAATTGGATTGACAGTCTAACTCAGTCACTCATTAGTCAATCTATATGAGATGTTTTTTCTTGAAAGCTCAAGTATTGCCTCTAAATGTTTCAATCTAGTGGTGTGACTATTAACTGAGACCTTGCAATTCTGCAGATTTATTTCATGTTACAATTAGATGTTATTGGCAGGATTAGTGACTTGAAACCTTGAGAAAGACTGTTAGCTATGCTGATGTTGCACTATTTGCAATCTGACATTCTCCCAGCTATTCTTCCATGGCTTATACATTTTCATATATCCCGTTTACCTTACTGTCCTTAATTCCACATATTCCGTTCAGATATCCACATCCCCCCTTTTATCATTCTATGATAACATTTAGGATCATTCTAGGAGTATTGCATTGTTGAGTAGTTCTCTAGTTTGTTGGATCATAACCCGGGAATCCTTGACCACAAGAGGGTCTGCTAACCTTGTCATCATTACTTTACAGCAGAGGTTAAGGCAACCAACAATCAAACAGCAGGTAATTATTATTACGATGAGAACAATTGCCCCATGTATTAGATAGGATCTCCAAGATCCACCCAGAAACCAATCAAACCTGCTAAGTTCTTTTGCTGGTGTGGATAACTTCTTCACCTCCCTCCTTATGTGATCGGCAAGGTGGGTTATGTTTTCTGAACTATCAGGAATGTAAGGATCTGAATGTTGCACTATCAGGGCACACGTTCCCCCTTTCTCAGCTAACAGGTAATCGAGGGCCATTCGGTTTTGTAATGCTACGGTCCTTATCGCTACCATTTCAGCTGTGATGCCCTCCAGAGCCTCAGCAGTGCGGTTAGCTACCTGTTCCAATATCGTTTCTTTGAATCCATCTAACAGTCTCAGTTAGGGTCAGTGGAACGGTGCGCAAAGGAATTCCCCCTTTGGAATGTATAGGGATATGTGAACACACCCAGCATCTAGTGAAGTGCCCTTTTTCCGCATAAACGTAAGACATATACAAAAAGGTGTTTACATGGAGCTCTCGCCTTTGTCTTCCTTCCCGTGCGCCAAAACTGTCATATATCAACACTATTATGCCGACAGTGGCATACAGACACAGTCTCATCTTATAAATAGTCCAATTATTTAGCTGATAAAAAGAGTTCTGTTTTCCCGTTTCCCTTCTTCAGGTCTCCGTCAGTGTATTTGGCTGTCTTACGGGTAAAAGTTCAAACTGATCCTCCTTCAACTGCCTTGTTCAGCTATGGGGAAGAGGAGATCTGGAACAGAAACAGGAATTAGACTAACCAGCAAAATTTGTTTAAATGGTGATGAGCTTGCAGTGGTGCAGGTGAACCCAGGCACTTTTCCCCTCAACCTTGGCTGCAGTGGGGGTAGTGAATAACACCTGAAAAGGCCCCTCCCATTGTGGCTCTAATCCCTTCCGAATCCATACTTCCCTGGTGCCACGAGGGACAATTCGGGTAAAACTGGGAGGTCGAGGTGAGCATCTTGAACCTGGTTGTGAACTCGTCGCAGAGCCTGAGCCTGAGTCAGAGAAAGAACATAGGTGGTCATCAGTCTAGCTGAGATCTCATATCTAGGAACAATTTCCCTCATTAACACCTTAACAACAGTCTGAGTCTTATTGTCCAGGTTAGGGTAGGCTTCAATCCATCTGCTAAACACATCTACTATTACTAACACATATTTGTAACACTGAACTTTTTGCAACTCAATGTAGTCCAACTGAAATGTCTCAAAGGGACCTTCGGGTAGGGGCGTTTTACCCCAATCACAGGGGACTCCCTTCCCTGGATTATGTTGCTGGCCAACCAGGCAACGACTACTGATGTTCTGGGTGAGCGCCTGGAGTCTAGGGTGCCACCAAGTAGCCAAAAGCGTATCACTTGTTGTCCTTGCTCCACAATGAGTAGCAAAATGCAGACATTCTATAACCCATGAGGCCAACTCGTCAGACATGCAAGTCTGTTCCGCGGGAGTGGTCCAGAGTTTAGAAACATTGTCATAAGTACATGCATAATATTTCCACAACAGTTTATCTTTTTCAGGAGCGTCCTGTGCTTTTATAACATCTTGGATGGTTGGCATTGGTTTTTCCGAGGCTAACTTAGCCTTCGCAGGATTTTTAGTCTGACTCATAATTTTGGGCACTACCATCTGTTGGTCACGAGAGGCCTGTTTGGCCTCTTGGTCAGGACAACGATTCCCTATATCAACCAGAGAATTTCCGGTAGTATGGGCGGTACATTTGACAATGGCAATGCGTTTGGGGAACATGAGGGCTTGCAACAAATCAGATACTAACTGTTTATGAGATATCTCATTCCCCTGTGAGGTTAGGAATCCCCTATTTTTCCATAATTGTCCGAAATCATGGGCCACCCCAAAGGCACACCTAGAGTCGGTATAGATATTGACTTTGAGATCTTTGGCCAAGATACAGGCTCGGGTGAGGGCGAATAGTTCAGCTTGTTGAGCAGAATAGGCAGTTTCAAAGCGGCAGATTCCAAGACCTGATTCTCCTGGTTTACTATGGCGTATCTTGAGATTCGTGTATCTTCTGGATTAATAGAAGTACTTCCGTCAACATACATAAACAATCATGACTGGGTTCTTCCTCATCTTGGGTTGGCTCAGTAAGAAAACAGGCCGGATTAATTGCAGTACAGTGCCGAAAGGTCAGTTTAGGATTGCCTGTGATTTCAGTGGGTTCTGTCGGATAGAGGGCCAGTCCACATTGCCCTGCACTGGGATCTCAATTGGATCAATGGGAGTATAACCCACTTGGGAGGGGTCCTCTGCCCACACATGAGGATCCACATAGTCAGGTATGCCGGAGCCAGTATGATGCTGTAGAGTCGTTAAGACCTTCTCGGGGTCCCCATGAAATTGGACTGTTCGGCCATGTTTTACGATTTGCACATCCCGGCTGGTAGGGTCAGCCTCATCTATGGCCTTGCGTACCATAACTCCCAAATCTTTAGCATGGTGAGGGGCTAATACTTCACGAGCAATATGCGGTGCCATTGTTAGGGGCTGTTTCCACAGATTCTTATCCACTTCCACAAAATCTGCCTCTCTTTCCAGTCCAGTCACTCTAGCCCTTAATAGAATTCCCTTCACTTCCCCTTCGTGATCCTGATAAAAGTTCTGCAGGTCCTGATTCTTTCCACTGGGATCGTATGCTAGGGTCACGTGATAGGGTGCCTGCGGCAGGTCCAGAGACCACCACTGAGGGTTTCTAGTGGTATAATACTGCCGCTTAAGGGTTTCCTGTTTTACAATAATCTCCAAACTCCAAATGCAACTGGAATTTGCAAAGGAGGTCTCTAGCCATCAAGTTATAGTCCAGATTGGTTGTGATAACAACTCGATGTTCCACCGATTCTTCCTGGTAATCCATTTTAACCGGTTCTGACACTGGGAATGTCGAGATTTGTCCCAGGAATCCTGAAAGTTCCTGTGTTTCAGTAGAGGTAGGGAGTTTAAGCTTTGATTGTACAGAAGACATGAAGGCTTCCGTGTCTATCAAAAAGGGTTGCCACTCATTCAGAATGGATTCGTCGTCCGGGGAGGATCCCTGCACAATCAAACTGCGTAGTCAATCGGGGGACAATTGACCAAAGGGGTTGTTTCTGGGAGAAGTTAGTGTAAGATCCTCCTCTCCCCCCTTGCCCCCCTCCTCTTCCTCCTCTTCCTTTTCCATGCTGACGGTAGGGGCAATTTTTATTCCAATGTCCTTCCTGCCCACAATTAAAACAGTCAATTCCTCTTACCCAGTCCCGGCCTCTTCCCATACCATGCCGGGCACAATAGGGAGGTTTATTAGCAGGGCTCGGGCCGTTTGGTTGTTTAGTATAACCGTATCCTTGCTTATCCATCCAATCCTGTATGCAACACTACGGTTCTATTGATCCTTCCTCCCGAGATGGCTCTTCCTTTCTAGTCACTTATTCAGTCTTGACCCGGGTTGGGGGCGCACCTCCCCCCTCCCCTTTCTTTTCCTGCCAATAATATCTAACTGTCCTCTCCATCTGTCCGGATAGCGTGAGCAATCAAATAGTTGTTTGAAGATCACAGACATCTATAGAGAGGTGGTCTGCAGCTTGTTGTGCATTAGGGTTTGGCATTGGTCTGACAGGGAATTGGTGTCGGGACTTTGGGATCTTGGAAATCATTTCTAGGCCAGAGGATGTTTCAGAGCTGTCTGACTGCTTGACAGTTCTGCGTCTCGATCGGCGGGGGTGTTTGCTATGTCTTTCACAACTTGGACTGGTAGATTGACTAGACGATTTACGGGACTGTTTGTGATGTCGAGATATAGTTCTGCCCTTTCGAGTGTGAGATCTGGTCCTTTCGGCTATATCGCCTGTGAACTGGGGATCCGAATCGCTATCAGAGGATGAGGAGTCAGTTTGGGTTAGTTGCTTTGGTGATGTGGGGTTGTTTCTAACTCTTTTTACCGGAGTGTTAGGTGGAGGGTGTTGGGAAGAGGACTGGAGCAAGAGGCCAGGGGGTGCGGGAGGCGCCGTTGGGCGCTGAGTCAGTGACCACTCATCAATTTCATCATCAGCCTCGGTTAACACAATGCCAGCCATTTTAACTCGTAGTTGATCAATACCTTTCTTAGAGGTACCACAGGATCTCTTAGCAAGTTTCTCGTGCGCACATTCTTTTTTTAAGACTTCTACAGTTTTAACATGTGTTCCCTCTGTCAATGCAAGTCCTAATTTAATAGCATTTGTTTGCCAACTTGACAGAAGTGATGCATCTTTTAATTAATTTTTTTTTAACAATCCCTGTGCTTTTTTTTTTACTACCTCTACGCTTCTAGTGCCACCTAGAGGCCATTGATCATCTCCCAATAATTTGTTCAGGGCTCCTGATAATTTTCTAAAGTCTTCAGCTCTTTCAGGGAATTCCTCACATAACTTTTGTAGCGGACTATCCGCATCCGTTGTTTTATCCAACTGATTACCTATTTTCACACTGCCCCTCGTATTACCGTGTCGTTACGCGTTCGTGTCGTCGTGCAATTTAAACAAACTTAAAAATAGACACAGACTTTACAGAAACTAACACTGACTTTAACTAACTCCAAATAAACAACCACGCGATACTTAAAACTCCCACGTCGCCGCGCAATCCGCGTTGCCTCGCAGTTCACGTCGCCACGCAATCTGCGTCGACCCGTGGCTCGCGTCGCCGCGCGAGTTAAGATATTTAAAACTTTAAAAGATAAACAAGGACTTCTAACACTTACCCGCATCGCCGCGCGGTTCGCGTCGCCGCGCGATTTCAATACAAGATAGACAAAGACTTCTAACACTTACCCGCGTCGCCGCGCGATTTAAATACTTAAAACTCTAAACACTTAAGACTTACAAAGACTTACTGACATTAGCACTGACTTTCGCGATTCGCGTCGCTGCGCCTCTACGTCACTGCGCGTCTACGTCACTGCGCGTTTACGTCACTGCGCATTCGCTTCCCTGCGCGTTCGCTTCGGCCCTTCTCTCGGCCGCACGCTCGCGCCGCTGCGCGTTTCGCGTTGTTTGTGCGTCTGCGCCGCTGCGCGTTCGCGTCGGCCCTACCTTCCGAGTTGCTGCGGGGGTTTTTAAAAAAAATTCAATCAGAGCCTAGACGGGCCAAGTGATATACAAGGTCGACGTCGTACCTGAGTTGAACACCTATCCTCTATTTAAATCCCCATTTTATTCCCTGTGAGCCTAATTTTCTAGTTTTGATTTCTTATGAGCCTCAATTAATTTCTTTCAGTTTCCAAATTTCCCTATCCTTTCGCGTTACTGCGCAGTTTAAATTCAATCAGTCAATGAAAGCCCTAATTTAATGGAGTTTTTCTGCCAACTGGACAGGAGTGATTTATTTTTTTTACTGCAGTGGAATTTTTTTCATAATTTAAAATCTCAGAACATTTTTTTCTTTCAGCACCTATTTAGTACGTTACTTTTTTTTCATGACGAGAGAGAAGTCTGGCACATAGGCTGTGGACTGCTTTTCGTTATCTCAATTGTTCCAGCCTCAAGGTCGTGTTATTTAATATAATTTTTTTTTAAATCCTTTTGAATCCATCTCAGTTGTTTTGCTGTGCCTTCTCTGAATTTTTTTTTTAACAAGTTTTTCTCTTTTTTTTTTAACCACCGGGACCATGTAATTTTTTTTTTAACAAACTATCCTTTGTGCATTTCCTGGCTCCGTAACTTATCATCCGAATATACACAATTCAATAAGGTTCACACTCTTAAACTTCCCACATACAGGACAACACTATGAAGGGTTAAAACAAACTTTCATTCTGTTTGAGATAAAACAAACCACAACTCCCCGGCTTTTTTTTTAGTAAAAATCACAGAAGCATTTCTCATTTAAACAGACATTCACAAGAGTCTCTCTTCTTTCCTATTAATTTTTGGATCCATGATTGATCATCTATCCCTATCTAGCTCTAGCTATAACCTATCTTTCCAAGTCGCCGCTTGGTTTGCGTCATCGCGCAATTTCCCTATCTCTATCCCTGTTCTAAGTTTGAAAGATATTCACCAGATTGTCCTGGATCTCGTTCAGACACTACCTGAGAACCAGCGAGTGGCTAAACTGTCCTCAGACTTTTGAAACCGGGGGAAACTGGAGCAGTATTGAAATCATACTCACTCCAGTGGCCACTTTCCCCTCGTCTCATCCAAGGCTAGTCTGGCTCTTAATTCGCAAGTTTTCGGCAGTCGTCCGTTGAGATCCCACTTCTGACACCAAATGTTAATTCCTGGGTTCTTTTGCCTCAATCTGGTTCAGTAAAATTACTGAGTCGAATACCTCTTGTGCTTTGAACAAAGCAGTCTTTATTACCGGCCAGTAAGACCTATCGGACAGAAGATATACTCTCTGGATAGAGCGTACACACTCCCTACGGATAGGTGAAGTTACATCGTAAAGCGTCAACAGTTATACAGTTTTGAAATCAGATAACAAAATTCAATTGGATTGACAGTCTAACTCAGTCACTCATTAGTCAATCTATATGAGATGTTTTTTCTTGAAAGCTCAAGTATTGCCTCTAAATGTTTCAATCTAGTGGTGTGACTATTAACTGAGACCTTGCAATTCTGCAGATTTATTTCATGTTACAATTAGATGTTATTGGCAGGATTAGTGACTTGAAACCTTGAGAAAGACTGTTAGCTATGCTGATGTTGCACTATTTGCAATCTGACATTCTCCCAGCTATTCTTCCATGGCTTATACATTTTCATATATCCCATTTACCTTGCTGTCCTTAATTCCATATATTCCGTTCAGATATCCACACCCTCTGGTGGCACACCTTGTAATAGTACTAGTAGTAACCATGTAGGATAGAGTGGATAGGAAGGACAATAACCAGCGGGCATAAATTTAAAGTAGTTGGTGAAAGGATTAGAGGGGAGATGAGGAAACATTTCTTCACCCAGAGGGTGGTGGGAGTCTGGAACTCACTGTCTGAGGGGGTGGTAGAGGCAGAAACCCTCATCACATTTAAAAAGTACTTGGATGTGCACTTAAAGAGCCATAACCTACAGGGCTACGGACCTGGTGCTGGACGGTGGGATTAGGCCAGGTAACTCTTTTTTGATCGGCATAGACACGATGGGCCGAATAGCCTCCTGTGTCGTAATTTCCTATGATTCTATGATCACCCAACTTCGTCCCTGCCTCAGCTCATCTGCTGCTGAAAACTTCATCCATGCATATTTGTTACCTCTGGACTTGACTATTCCAATGCACTACTGGCTGGCCTCCCATGTTCTACCCTCCGTAAACTTGAGGCCATCCAAAACTCTGCTGCCTGTGTCCTAACTCGCACCAAGTCTCATTCATCCATCAGCCCTGTGCTCGCTGATTTACGTTGACTCCCGGTTAAGCAATGCCTTAATTTTAAAATTCCCATCCTTGTTTTCAAATCCCTCCATGGGCTCGTCCCTCCCTATCTCTCTAACCCCACGAGATATCTGCACTCCTCAAATTCTGTCCTCTTGAGCATCCCTGATTATAACTGCTCAACCATTGGTGGCCGTGCCATCAGCTGCCAAAGCCCTAAGCTCTTGAATTCCCTCCTTAAACCTCTCTATCACTTTCCTCCTTTAAGATACTCCTTAAAACCTACCTCTTTGACCAACATTAATGATTTAGATGAGGGGATTAAATGTAGTATCTCCAAATTTGCAGATGACACTAAATTGGGTGGCAGTGTGAGCTGCAAGGAGGATGCTATGAGGCTGCAGAGTGACTTGGATAGGTTAGGTGAGTGGGTAAATGCATGGCAGATGAAGTATAATGTGGATAAATGTGAGGTTATCCACTTTGGTGGTAAAAACAGAGAGACAGACTATTATCTGAATGGTGACAGATTAGGAAAAGGGGAGGTGCAACGAGACCTGGGTGTCATGGTACATCAATCATTGAAGGTTAGCATGCAGGTACAGCAGGCGATTAAGAAAGCCAATGGCATGTTGGCCTTCATAGCGAGGGGACTTGAGTACAGGTGTAGGGAGGTGTTACTACAGTTGTACAGGGTCTTGGTGAGGCCACACCTGGAGTATTGTGTACAGTTTTGGTCTCCTAACTTGAGGAAGGACGTTCTTGCTATTGAGGGAGTGCAGCGAAGGTTCACTAGACTGATTCCCGGGATGGCGGGACTGACATATCAAGAAAGACTGGATCAACTGGGCTTGTATTCACTGGAGTTCAGAAGAATGAGAGGGGATCTCATAGAAATGTTTAAAATTCTGACGGGTTTAGACAGGTTAGATGCAGGAAGAATGTTCCCAATGTTGGGGAAGTCCAGAACCAGGGGCCACAGTCCAAGGATAAGGGGTAAGCCATTTAGGACCGAGATGAGGAGAAACTTCTTCACCCAGAGAGTGGTGAACCTGTGGAATTCTCTACCACAGAAAGCTGTTGAGGCCAATTCACTAAATATATTCAAAAAGGAGTTGGATGTAGTCCTTACTACTAGGGGGATCAAGGGGTATGGCGAGAAAGCAGGAATGGGGTACTGAAGTTGCATGTTCAGCCATGAACTCATTGAATGGCGGTGCAGGCTAGAAGGGCCGAATGGCCTACTCCTGCACCTATTTTCTATGTTTCTATAACGCTCCTGTGAAGTGCCTTGGGACATTTTACTGAGTTAAAGGCGCTATATAAATACAATTTGCTGTCGTTGCTGTCACAAAGTATACTTTTAACTTGACAACTCAGCACAACAAGGGCTTGACACGAATACAAAAGCAAAATACTGCGGATGCTGAAATCTGGAATAAAAACAGAAAATGCTGGAAATCTCCGGGTCAGGCAGCATCTGTGGAGAGAAAGCAGAGTTAATGTTTTGGGTCGATGACCTTTCGTCAGAACTGGAGAGTGTTTGGAAAGAACGGATTGTTAAACACTGAAAGGGGGAGGGGAAGAAAGATCAAAAGGAAAGGTCTGTGGAAGACGAGAGATTGGAGAGGCAAAAAGGGGTGATGACCCAAATTCAAATGATTATGCCAGAAGTTAGAAAAACATTAATCAAGATAGGATGTGAACGGCGGGATAATGACCAGTAGCCATTAGAGACGAGGAGAAAGGTTCAGCCTGGCGGAGGAGGAGGAAGGTGGTGGTAGATGGGAACTGGTTGGGCCTCTCCTGGACGAAGAAGCGGAGCGCCCTCAGGCCATCCTGGTGGGGGATGGAAATATAGAAGGATTGGATGTCCATGGTGAAAAGGAACGGTTGGGGCCGGGAAACTGGAAACTGTTAAAGTGATGGAGGACATCGGAAGAGTCGCGGATATAGGTGGAATGAGTGTGGACAAGGGGTGAAAAAATAGTCGAGGTAAGAAGAAATAAATTCTGTGGGGCAAGAGGCTGAAACAATGGGTCTACCAGACCAGTCCTGTTTGTGGATCTTGGGAAGGAGGTAGAAGCGGGCTTTGCGGGGTTGGGGAACTGTGAGGTTGTTGGCTGTGGAGGGAACATCTCCAGAGGAGATGAGGTCAGTGACGGTCTGGGAAATTATGGCTGATGTTCAGTAATGGACTTATGGTCCATGGGGAGATAGGAGGAGGTATCAGAGAATTGGCGATCAGCCTCTGCAAGGTAGAGGTCGTTCCGCCAAACAACAGCAGCGCCACCCTTATCAGCAGGGTTGATGACAAGGTTGGGTTGGATCTGAGCGAGCGGAGTACTGCAAGTTTAGAGGGAGGTAGGTTGGAGTGAGTGAGGGAAGCAGCAAAATTGAGATGGCCAATGTCCCGTCGGCAGTTTGCAATGAAGAGATCTAGAGAGGGTAAGAGGCTAGAGGGAGGGGTCCTGGTAGAGCGATAATTCTGAAAACGGGAGAAAGGGTCATCTGTGCAGAGGGAAGACTCCTGGCCGAAGAAGTGCGCATGGCGGCAGAAAAAGAGCTCAGCATCGTGCCGAGCTCGAAATTCATTGAGGTGGGGGCGTGAGGGGAAGCTGCTCAGGCCTTTGCTGAGGACTGATCATTCGGGGTCAGAGGGGATAGTGAAAACACGGCATGAGGTGAGATTGGAAGAAGGGATGTGATCAGAGGGAAGTGTGGGAGTAGGTGGTTCCGGAGGGGCATTGGTGTCCAAGAGTTGTTGAAGTTTACAATCCTCAACATCTGAAAGGAAGGAAACATTTTTTGGTTAAAGCGCCGGATGAGCCGAAGGATGAAATGGAACTGCGGACCAGGATAGCTTCGAGATAGTGAGTCGGTGCTGTGAAGAGAGCCATCGAGAGTGGGCATGTGGTGACGCATAGCGTTGAGTGTGGATCCCAGGATGTGGCGAGAGCAGTGGTTTGAGGTGTTAAAGCGCCGGATGAGGCGAAAGGCTTGACACTACTATATTCTAAGCTAATCTGAAGAAGATCCTGAGAAACCCACGAGCAGTTTTATTAAAAATCATACTTGGTAATATTTCCTGTTTGTATTTGTAGGTTGAACAAATGAAGATAAATGGTATATTGTGGATTATAATGTTTCCCATTCTTTGAAAGATATTCAATGTCCACATACAGAATTCCATCCCCCCAACCCCCACCCCCCCCCACTTCACCAACCAGTCTGCCCCTTGTTCTTTTTCTGATTTAGTGTAGCATGGAGTTCTGATCAGAGCAACAGTTTGTTTACTGTTATATTTATGTGCTTGTGTGACTCCTTCGGCCTCATTGCTGCAACCTCCCGGCAAAGAATTAAAGGCCCTTCTTGGATTTCGGTTGTGGTACACTAAAAGTGTGGCGAAGATCATCTAATAGATCAGGCGCCAGGTAATAGATTTGCTTAAAAACGCAACTAGCCCCACCCAAAATCGATTCTATCTACTGAATTTAATCCATTATTTTCTTTAAAAACTCATGACTTGTTTATATATCATTTTTATGCTCTCTGTTACACTATCCTATGGCATATGCTATTCCCTGACCCAGGGTAGATGGCCTGCTTTAAGATTTCTACCATTTCTTCTCTTGATATGACTTTTCAAGGATTGCTGAGAAATAGTATAAGGTAACTCGTTCTGTGATTTTGCCTCCCTCCATAAGGAGTGCCTCTCTGTCATGACATGGGGTGGGCCTGCTTTTGCATTACCATGGCACCGAGGAAATGTGAAAATCTAACATGATCCATCCCAGATACTGTTGGTGGTTATTTCTAGATGATTGTTACCAGCCAGTCTGAGAATGGCCAGGTGCTTCACGTGATTCCTTCCAACCAACCTGGTGTTGCACAGGTGCTGATTCCACAGGGACAGCTTCTCGATGTTACAGGCTCACATGGTAAGGACAATTACTATATATGACCCTCATAACCATGTCTGGCATTTCAAATTATGTATGATTGAGTGTACCAGTCATCGAGCAAAGAATAATGAATAACAGGGGCCTGGATGTTCACTTTTCAACCTTCAGGTAGGGAATTGCTGCACAGCATTGGGGCAGAGGGTAAATATAACAGGAATTGGGGAAGGGGGAAAGAGAAAAGAAAGTAGTTGTTACACAAGTCAATTCATTTCATAAGCTATTGCTTGTTCAGACAGTAAAACTATATATTTTAATTTTAATCAAATTTTTATTTAAGTAAAATACTGATGGTAAGCATCATGTCTTTCACTACTATCCTAATGAATCAAAATAACAGAAAAAAGCCCATGAATTTACATTGCCATGACTAATGTTTGGTCCAAACTTTATCATGCTGGTGAATGGCTATCAAGAAAGTTTTGTTACATGGCAGGTTCTGTTTGAAGCACAGAAAAAGACCTTGAAAGGTTATCTTGGATGCATTGTTAAATTTTGTTAGCGTGTACAAAGCTGAGAGCAGATATAAAAAGTATATCCTGACACTTTTTATATGGGGCTGTATACTAAATGGAGAATAACTAAAGGTCAATTGAAAACAATGCTAGAATGGTTATTCTTAGTATTTTCAACAAGATTCATTTTTTTCAGCACCATTATAAATCATGATTCTGTAAGTAAAAATACAAATGACTACAATGCCATATCATCTAAATGCTGGGGTAACTTACCTGCTTGTTGTGATTCCAATAGAGCTTGCTTGGCAATATTAAGGAGGGGGCTGGTAAATGAAATCAATACATTAAAAAAAATTAAAACTAACTTGAGAGAGGGTCTGGGTATCAGAATATTCTAGTCATTATAATGTATAGTTTGCTCCACTGTGTTTTTCTCTTTGCACTATGCTGTAAAGGTTTAATTTCTTGAAAGTTAATTTCTCTTTATTGCCAGATGCAACAGATGACAAACCGATAAGCGATGAGGTTCAGACAGTGACCGTAGCTGCAATAGCAGACAACACTGGCTATGTATTGCACTCCCCGTCTTCCTTAACATTACCCAAAAAGACCTCACTCAGGTATGTATATCCTTGTTAGAAAAAAGTGATATTATAAAGGCTTTGTCATGACATGCTTATTTTTTTCATATTTTAATAAAGAAAGACTTGCATTTATATAGCGCCTTTCATGACCACTTATGAAAGCTTTACAGCCAATTAAGTACTTTGTGAAATATAGTCATTATTGTAATGTAGGAAACACAGCAGGCTCCCACAAACTGCAATGTGATAATGACCAAATCATCTGTTTTAGTGATGTTGATTGAGGGATAAATATTGGCCAGGACAGCTTACTTTTCTTCAAAATAGTGCCATAGAATCTTTTACGTCCACCTGAGAGAGCAGCCAGGGCCTCGGTTTAACGTCTCATCCAAAAGAAAGAGGCGCAGCACTCCCTCAGTACTGCACTGGAGTGTCAGCCTGGATTTTTGTGCGCTCAACCTTCTGACTCCGAGGCGAGGGTGCTACCAACTGAGCCACAGCTGATGCTGTATGACTGAAATCTTCTCAGCTATGTCTTATTCCACCAGGTAGATCATTCAAAGCTCCTTATTTAGTTTGCAAGTTGGAATTACATCTTAATTAATTACTGCTAAATGATGTAATTGAAGACTATCTGGGTAAAGCACCCCATTCCCAACTCTAGTTTTACCGTTCAAAAGAAAACTCCAGCAATTGTACCATTAAGTGCTATCTGACACACAGAAAATTTGAGCAAGATCATTTATCTCAGTGAGGGATTGCTTACACTGCTGATAGGTGACTATTTTTAACAAGTTTTTAGCTTATGCACTGATGTTGAAGGGAATAAAACAAATAAATTGCTGGAAGTAGTTTTTATTTTTTTTTATATCAACGGTAAAAAACACTAAAGTGAATAGTTTTAGAATGGGAAAATGCTGCTAGGCATAACAAACTTTTTTTAATAGATCAACCTCACCTATTCTTCATAATTCTAATTTATTTTTCTTTCCAGAAAATATCCAGTTGTCATGAACATATTTATATTGTTGACATGAATGAACTTCCCAGATGATTTATGAGACATTTTATTAACCTTTTAGTTGAAAAATAATTGAAGTTGACTTTTCTACTTCTAACTTACCTACTTTTAATTAGACCGTGGGCCGAAGCCTGTTTTCTTGCCCAGATTTTTAGTTCCGTAGTCTCCGTGTGGGAAGTACCTAGAACCATATATATCTGAAGCAAAAAACAAATGTTCCCGTCTGAAAATTGAGTGTTACTGAGAAATGGCCAAAAACAAAGAAAAAGATAAAAATGGTTGTTATGGACTTTCTTATCCCTAGCAACGGTGACATATCAGTGCCACTGCTAAATTTTAAGCATAGATAGTGTAAGAATTGGTAAAAAGAAGCATCACTGAAGATATCTGAGGTTTGGATGTATCATATGGTGCAGTTATACATAAATCTTAAATTTTGTTTTCATATCCGTTGCTAAGCAATAAATCTACCATAGCAACCATTTATTTCATATACACTTATTGACATTTCAGACTGACACCCGCACTCATTTGTCAATCATATAATTATAATAATAATTATAATAAAAGTAATAGTATAAATTTTTTTTAAAGATATAAGTACTGAAAAAACAAAATAGATCTGAAAAAAGTTAGAGGCTGAAAAGCAATGCATATCTATGAATCATCATCAGAATCAAGGGTATCTGTTTCATCAGCCCTAGAAGTCTCAGGCAAGATGCAACATTCTCACAACCTACACACGAGCAGATGTCGGTGCAAGGTAGTTTGTTGAGAAGATGGTCACCTTCCCTGTGCACACTGGGACTTTGTTCATGCACAATGTGCAAGCTCCATTACACTTGTTGACGCTGGAGGAAGTGTCATCCAGTCTGTGACAAGAACATCATCTTCAAATTTCCACCTATGGTCCTTTGGAGATGGAATTTCCAGCATGTTCTCGACATCGTTTGTGAATTGCAGACTGGTAATTGGCACGCTGTTTCTGAAAGCAAATCTCTGACTGCCTCCTCAACAACTTCTTCTGTTGCATGATCTTCTATAAAAACAAAATCACTTTCATTACTGTGTGATGATCTGACAAATTTCATGAAAGGATAAGATTTCTGCATTCTAAGTTTAAGATGTTGGGGTAAAAATAAGACTTCTCTTCCTCAAGGCAAACTCCCTGATATAAGGAATCGTCACCTGCCCCCTCTTGTATAGCAACCACAGAATCACTCAGACTAAACCTTGGTTCAATCGGCTTTATTCGAGCATGCTCGGGAAGGGTTCCAATGAACACTTCTCCGATCAGAGGTTTTACAATTACAATTATACAGTTTTTCAATTTGTGCGACCCTCCTACAAAACCACCGATTGGTCTCCTGCTCAGACTGGCTCTGAGTGGTTGTCCCCCACCTGTCCATCTCCCATCACATGTCACCCTTCTGGAATGTGTTAGAGTGGTGTCAACTTTGCCTCAGTTCCTCATGATGTGTGAATTGACCTTGCTTCCTAGGGTTTACTATCTTTCTAGACTGTTGACTCTCCACTGCCCTTGGTGATGTGTTATTCAGTACTGAGGGTATGTTTTCATCTTCTATCAGTTTGTGCTAAGGGTCAATGCATTGTTGGCTACTTATGATTCCTCAGAACCTCGTAATACTGATGAGCCCTACAATTCAGTTTGGGTATCGATTTTCCTCCCCTTACAATGATTATAGGTCGGGTTACAAGGACTGATACATCTCTCAGGATAGGGTTACAGGGACTGACACATCTCTCAGGTTATACAAGGCCTTGGTGAGGTCACACCTTGAATATTGTGTACAGTTTTGGTCTCCTAATCTGAGAAAGGACATTCTTGCTATTGAGGGAGTGCAGTGAAGGTTCACCAGACTGATTCCCGGGATGGCAGGACTGACATATGAAGAAAGACTGGATCGACTAAGCTTGTATTCACTGGAATTTAGAAGAATGAGAGGGGATCTCTCAGAAACATATAAAATTCTGACGGGATTGGACAGGTTAGATGCAGGAAGAATGTTCACGATGTTGGGGCAGTCCAGAACCATGGGTCACAGTCTAAGGATAAGGGGTAAGCTATTTAGGACTGAGATGAGGAAAAACTTCTTCACTTCGAGTTGTGAACCTGTGGGATTCTCTACCGCAGAGAGTTGTTGATGCCAGTTCGTTGGATATATTCAAGAGGGAGTTAGATATGGCCCTTATGGCTAAAGGGATCAAGGGATATGGAGAGAAAGCGGGAAAGAGGTACTGAGGTGAAGGATCAGCCATGATCTCATTGAATGGTGCTACAGGCTCGAAGGGCCGAATGGCCTACTACTGCACCTATTTTCTATGTTTCTATGTTTCCATTTAAATAGTGTGGCAATGCAGAAGGTGGTTGTAAAGCTATCTGAACCAAGTGTGTCTTCTCCAGAGCATAGGCTTTCAAACTGATGTCTATGAAGAGATTCACTAGGTCATCACATTTCTGTCCATGTGTCAACAGGTTCTGTGTTTTTCTGTATTTTTTGAGGTACTAGCATGTTATTTCTGTTGCTGTAAAATTAAAACTACATTTTCTGCAATGATAGCCTATTTTAATTTGGTTAGGTGAAGCTGTCTTTTGGAAGGTAGGACAGGTGGTTGCTGGGAGTGTGTTAATATTTGCAAGAGGCCCTCCCTCCACACAAAGATTTGCAAACCACTTGCCTAAAGGCTAGAAACTGGAGGCGATGGAGAAATCAAAGATGTGATCTTTTAATCTCTGAAGCAGTTATAAAAACAATATCATGATTCACTAAACTTTATACTTTTCACAATCTGATAAAAATATATCTATGAAATGAATAAAAATGCTGTAAATACAAAGCGGATCTGTCACTATTTTAAAAAAATAGGTTAACCGTTTGGGTCGAGATGCTTCGACAGAAACTTTGTGGAGTGGGTGTACACAGTTTCTTCACCAAAAATTGCACCATTAAAGTAATCAGTTGTGCTGATTATTTTTCACATGCACCTGAGTATGAGGTCCTTTTATCATTTATTTTGTTTAGAAATAATACTGACTTTCACTCCATTTTGTGTGGTCTTGCCAATCATAGATTGTTAACATTTTCTTTGAAGGTACTGCATGCTTACCCTTCAATGAAGCAACTCATCTAATTTTTTTTAATCTTCCTTACATGATCCTAATTCTTGTTTATTCAGCTTTTGTGGCTCAGGAGGTAGGTGGACAAGTCTGCCTGCAATAGTTGCCCAATGGCGATTTGATTATAGATGCCCTTTTAAAATAAATCTCCACCCACCATGTAGTGTTACTCCACATGGCATTCTTGAGATTAGTAGCTCCTTCGTGTGGGAATTTCATCGCTCCATGTTTTTGTGGTCTGAAACACAGTTTCATCCTCTTAACCATAATTTGAATCTTAAATATTTGTTAGTTAGGGATGTTGGCTGCTGATGGAATGCAATCAAGTTATTGATATTCGAACATAATGTAAGAAATAGGAGCAGGCATAGGTCATTTGGCCCCTCGTGCCTGCTCCACCATTCAATAAGATCACTGCTGATCTGATCTTGGCCTCAACTCCACTTACCTGCCCGCTCTCCATAACCCTTGACTCTTATTCAAAAATCTGTCTATCTCCACCTTAAATATATTCAATAACCAACCACCACAGCTCTCTGGGGTAGATAATTCCAAAGATTCACGACCCTCTGAAAGAAGAAATTCCTCCTCATTTCTGTTTTAAATGGGCGACCCCTTATCCTGAAACTATGCCCCCTAGTTCTAGATTCCCCTATGAGGGGAAAATCCTCTCTGCATCTAATTTGTCAAGCCCCCTCAGAATCTTATGTTTCAATAAGATCACCTGTCAGTCTTCTAAACTCCAATGAGTATAGACCCAATCTTTCTTCGTAAGACAACTTCTTCATCTCGGGAATTAACATTGTGAACCTTCTCTGAACTGCCTCCAATGCAAGTATATCCTTGTTTGAATAGGAGACTGAAAGTGTATGCAGTACTCCAGATGTGGTCTTACCAACACCCTGTACAGTTGGAGCAGGACTTCCCTACTTTTATATTCCATCCCCCTTGCAATAAAGGCCAACATTCCATTTGCGTTTGTAATTACTTGTTGTACCTGCATGGTAACGTTTTGTGTTTCATGTACAAGGACCCCCAGATCCCTCTGTACCTCAGCATTTTGTAATCTCTCCCGATTTAAATCATTTGAATTTTTATTTTTCCTCCCAAAGTGGATAACCTCACATTTTCCCAATTTTTGCCCACTCACTTAACCTATCTATATCCCTTTGCAGATTCTTTGCATCCTCCACGCAACTTGCTTTCCCACCTATCTTTGTATCATCAGCAAATTTGGCTACATTACACTCGGTCCCTTCATCCAAGTCATTAATATAGATTGCAAATAGTTGAGGCCCCAGCACGGATCTCTGTGGCCCCCTGCTAGTTTACAGTTTGCCAATCTGAAAATGACCCATTTATCCTGACTTTCTGCTTTCTGTTAGTTAGCCAATCATCTGTCCATGCTAATATATTACCCCCAACCCCATGAGTTCTAATCTTGTGCAGTAACCTTTTATGCGGCTCCTTATCGAATACCTTCTGGAAATCCAAATACACGACATCTACGAGGTTCCCCTTTATCCACCCTGCTTGTAACATCCTCAAAGAACTCCAGCAAATTTGTCAAACATGATTTCCCTTTCATAAAATCATGCTGACTTTGCATGACTATTATTTTCTAAATGTCCTGCTACTACTTCCTTAATAATGGACCAGCATTTTCCCAATGACAGATGCTAGGCTAACTGGTCTATAGTTTCCTGCTTTCTGTGTCTCCCTTCTTTCTTAAACAGGGGCGTTACAGTTGCGGTTTTCCAATCCGCTGGGACCTCTCCAGAATCCAGGGAATTTTGGTAGATTACAACCAGTGCATCCACTACCTCTGCAGCCACTTCTTTTAACACACTAGGATGCAGGACATCAGGTCCAGGGGACTTGCACAAGATAAAAGTTCACGGGGTTGGGGGTAATATATTAGCATGGATAAAGGATTGGCTAACTAACAGAGAGTTGGGATAAATGGTTCATTTTCTGGTTGGCAACCAGTAACTAGTGGGGTGCCACAGTGGGGGAAAAATCAGTGCTGGTACCCCAACTATTTGCAATCTATATTAACAACTTGGAAGAAGGGACTGAGTGTAACATAGCCAAGTTTGCTGACGATATAAAGATGGGAGGAAAAGCAATGTGTGAGGAGGACATGAAAAATCTGCAAAAGGACATAGACAGGCTAAGTGAGTGGACAAAAATTTGGTAGATGGAGTATAATGTTGGAAAGTGTGAGGTCATGCACTTTGGCAGAAAAAAATCAAAGAGCAAGTTATTATTTAAATGGAGAAAGATTGCAAAGTGCCTCAGTACAGCAGGACCTGGGGGTACTTGTGCATGAAACACAAATGGATAGTATGCAGGTACAGCAAGTGATCATGAAGGCCAATGGTATCTTGGCCTTTATTGCAATGGAGATGGAGTATAAAAGCAAGGAGGGCTTGCTACAGCTATATAAAGTATTGGTGAGGCCACACCTGGAATACTGCGTGCAGTTTTGGTTTTCATATATACTTGCTTTGGAGGCAGTTCAGAGAAGGTTCACTGGGTTGATTCCGGGGATGAGGGGGTTGACTTATGAGGAAAGGTTGAGTAGGTTGGGCCTCTACTCATTGGAATTCAGAAGAATGAGAGGTGATCTTATCGAAACGTATATGATTATGAGGGGGCTTGACAAGGTGGATGCAGAGAGGATGTTTCCACTGATGGAGGAAACTAGAACTAGAGGGCATGATCTTAGATTAAGGGGCCGCCAATTTAAAACTGAGATGAGGAGTAATTTCTTCTGAGGGTTGTAAATCTGTGGAATTCGCTGCCTCGGAGAGCTGTGGAGGTTGGGACATTGAATAAATTTAAGACAGAAATAGACAGTTTCTTAAATGATAAGGGGAGCGGTCGGGGAAGTGGAACTGAGTCCATGATCAGATCAGCCATGATCTTACTGAATGGCGGAGCAGGCTCGAGGGGCCGTATGACCTATTCCTGTTCCCATTTCTTATGTTCTTCTGTTTAGTCGCATTAGTTTGCCTAGTACTTTTTCTCTAGTGATAGTGAAGGTTTTAAGTTTCCCCCCTCCCAATAGCCCCTTGATTATCTATTATTGGGATGCTTTTAGTGTCTTCTACCGTGAAGACTGATACAGAATATTTGCTCAAAGTCTGCCATTTCCCTGTTGCCCATTATTAATTCCCCAATCTCATCCTCTAAGGGACCAACGTTTACTTTAGCTACTCTTTTTATATACCTGTAGTAGCTCTTACTGTCAGTTTTTATATTTCTTGCTAGTTTACTCTCAGAATCTATCTTCTCTATTATTGTTTTAGTCATCCTTTGCTGGTTTCTAAAAATTTCTCAATCCTCTCACCTTCCACTAATCTTTGCAACATTGTATGCCTTTGTTTTCAATTTGATACCATCTTTGACTTTCTCAGTTAGCCACAGATGATTCATCCTTCTCTTAGAGTCTTTCTTACTGGAATATATCTTTGAGAGTTATGAAATAGCTCCTTAAATGTTTGCCACTGCTGATCGACTGTCTTACCCTTTAATCTATTTTCCCAGTCCACTTTAGCCAATTCTGCCTTCATACCTTTGTAATTGCCTTTACTTAAGTTTTCAGACCTAGCTTTCACACCCTCAAACTGAATTTGAAATTCTACCATGCTATGATCACTCTTCCCAAGAGGATGCTTTACTATGAGATGATTAATTAATCCTGTCTCATTGCACAGTACCAATCTAAGATAGCCTGCTCGCTGGTTAGTTCCATAATGTACTGTTCAAGGAAACCATCTGGGCACAATCTGTGAAGTCTCCCTCAAGGCTGCTTTGGCCAATTTGATTTGTCCAATGAATATGAAGATTAAAATCGCCCATGATTATTGCCATACCTTTCTTACAAGCCTCCATAATTTCTTGATTTATACTCTGTCCAACAGTGTAGCTACTGATAGGGGACCTATAGACTATGCTCACCAGTGACGACTTCCCCTTATTATTTATTATCTCCACCCAAACTGATTTTACATCTTGATCATCTGAGCCAATATCATTTCTCACGACTGCACTGATCTCATCCTTTATTAACAGAGCTACCCCACCTCCTTTTCCTTTCTGCCTATCCTTCTGAAATGTCAAATGCCTTGAATATTCAGTTCCCAGCCTTGGTCATCTTGCAACAACATCTCTGTAATGGCTATCAAATCATACCCATTTATTTCTATTTGTGCCGTCAACTCATCTATCCTGTTATGAATGCTGCGTGCATTCAGATAAAGAGCTTTTAATTTTGTCTTTTTATCATTTTTCCCTACTCTGATCCCACTTTCTGATGCACTTTTATGTTTATACGCTCTGTCCCTTCCTGTCACATTACCCCTATCGCTATGCTGCACTATTGCCTTCTCCTTTCTTTTTAAATTTCCGCTCACCTGATCCCTCACCCCCCCCCCCCCCCCCCCCCCACCGACTATTTAGTTTAACGGCCTATCTACAACCCTAGATATTTGATTTGCCAAGACACTGGTCCCAGCCTGGTTCAAGTGAAGCCCCTCCAACAGAACAGTTCCCTCTTATCCCATTACTGGTGGCAGTGCCCCATGAAGTGAAACCCATTTCTCCCACACCAATCTTTGAGCCACATGTTCATCGCTCTGATCTTATTTACCCTATGCAAATTTACTCATGGCTCAGGTAGTAATCCAGAGATTATTACGTGAGTGATTCTGCTTTTTAATTTAGCCCCTAGCTGCTCATACTTCCTCAGCATAACCTCTTTCTTTGTCCTACCTATGTCGTTGGTACCTACGTGGACCAGGGCAACTGGATCTTTCCCATCCTAGTCCAAGTTCCTCTCCAGCCCAGAGGAGATGTCCTTAACTCTGGCACCAGGCAGGTAACACAGCCTTCGGGACTCACGCTCTCAGCTGCCGAGAACAGTATCAATCCCTCTAACTATACTGTCCCCTACCACTCCACATATCGTTTTACTCATTTTACAACATTTATTGGTCCACTAGCCTGTTCATTTTCCCCATGTTTTATCTACCTAAACACCAGTTTTATCTATGTAAAATCTTTGAAATGAGATACAGGAAACTAAAGGAAATTGTTCCCTCTCTGAATCTTTTATTTAAAAAAAAATGTTTTTCCTCCATGGGTCCAGGCTACAATTCCGGCCTGGACGACCAGGTGGGGCCCATTTCCAGGGTTCGATGGCCGGGGTGCGGCATAATCGCACCCTGGCTTAATTTGTGATCCTTCTACCACATTTTCACCAGAGTTAAAGTAACAGTGCGTCAGACGGGCTGTGGATTTTCACTAGGCATGATGGCAGCAGGATCCTCTGAGGAAAGCAGGAGCTCCCAATGTAGGGGAGTCCCGATCCCTCCTCTGCTGCGTCTATGGCTTTGTTTGGAGTGAGTAGAGGCTCTGTCCCCAACAGGTCATACACGAAATACCCAAGGAAGGTTGAGACCTGGCATAACCACACCCCAGCTTAATTTGCGAACCTTCCACCGCATTTCTGCCAGAGTTAAAGTAACAGTCCGTCAGAAGGCCTGTGGATTTTCAGCCCTAAGATCTTGAGCTGTTTACCCTGTAGGAAACAAATTGATAGTTGACCCAAGATTCCATTTAGAGCAGGTACAGTTAAACTATGGTGAAATTTATGCTTCTCAAGATTGGGGAATATTAGCAATGGAGAATGGAACATCTTTACCTTTTACAGCCAGCACCAGGTTAAAACAGCTTTAACTATGGTAAAGCAAAGGTTAGATGAAGGCACAGGAAAGGTACTCCTGTGTCTTTCTTGCCTATGTTTAACAGTATCGCTGCAGTTACAATGAAATTGTTGGGGTAAAAAGAAGACTTCTCTTCAAGGTGAACTCCTGATATAAGGAATCGACACCCGCCTGTATAGCGACCATGGAATCACTCAGACGAAACCTCGGTTCAACCGGTCTTTATTCAAGCATACACAAGGGAAGAGTTCAGGAATTAACCTTCGAAATACAAGGGTTTCTACATGCACATTTTTACAGTTTTTCGAGGTGTGCGACCCTCCTACAAAACTTCTATTGGCCTACAGCATATCAGTGGAGCTTCATTGATTCGTAGACCCTTATTAGACTGGCTGCTGAATGGCTTCCCAATCTGTCCATTTCCTATCACATGTCACCCTTCTGGAATGTGTTGTTCAACAGTGTCAACTTTGCCTCAGTTCCTCATGTCATGTTGATTAACCTTGTTTCCCAGGGTTTTCTATCTCATTCCCAAGCACCTGATTTCTTATCGCTTTCCTAAGAGAACTCCAGTCAAAACTTTCTCGTTCTCATGGATGCAGCTGCTGCTACAATCTGTTTCCAGACTGTTGACTCCCTACTGTCCTTGGTAGATGTTGTTCTGTACTGAATATGTAAGTTTCCCTTTTCTATCAGTCTGTACTAAAGGTTAACACAATTGATGGTTCATTTACCATCAAGCTTTGTTGCTTACCAAGCTTTGCTGCTTAGCCTTTCTCCAAAAACCCATTTGTAAGCGAGTGTTATAAGCGTGCTTTACATACATAAGCCAGTTTACATACATAAGCCAGTTTACATACAATCTGTCAATAGGCGATATATCCCTACCGTGCAGTGGAGGAACTCCCTACTCCTTACAACCTCCTAATACTGATAACCCCTATAAATCTGGACCATTTTATGTTTCAGATCAATTCACTACCTTCAGTATCCACTTTAGTCTGTCTACTTCCAATTGGTGACGTCTTATCCCCTTACAATACTCTATCCCCTTACACAATTCACAGCAATTATATAGAAAAGTGTTTTCAATATTTTCATACTTTTTTTGTGTTTCAGAATGGTTGAAGACAATTTTCCTGTCCCATTGCAGCCACTGCCACACAACACCCCTGCTTGGGCTCGACGACTTCGGAGCTGTGAGGTTGATTAGCTACTTGTACATCTGCTTTATTTCTGGATATTGCCCTTTGTTGATTTCTATTTCAGTAACATTAACTTTTAAATGATTTTTTTCTGTTGGGTGCAATATACACTCTTGGGGAGTCAAATAAGCTATGCTTCAGTATGAGATCAAATCTTTCTAAAGTTGCATTCTTTATATCTCAACACTTTTCGCGAGTGCATTGTTTTTTGAATCAAAAGTTCTGAACAGAAAGTAAAGCAAACTACAGTACATACACAATTAAGACATGCATCTGTGATGTATATAGCGTAGAAATTTATGCATCAAGAAATTAAAAGGGAAAGTGCTAGAAATGAACAGCATGCAAGAATTCTGAGGGAAGTTAATATTTCAGGAGAGACCATCGTTCTCTCTTTCAGATGCTAACCAACCTGTGTGCATTTCCAGCAGTTTCTGTTTTTATTTCAGATTTCCAGCATTCATCTTTTTAAAATTTCTACTAATTTATAAACTGAATGGGAGGAGGACTCGCTGCTCCTGCTCTCTTAAATTGAGATAGGTATTGGGCCTGTGCTGATGGGACAAGGGACTGTGGTACCCTCTGGCCATCCTGGGCCATACACTACCTGTAACTGGTCTGTGGGGCTGCTCTGAACCACCTGCTTTCAATGGAAAGCAGCCTAAGATTTTGTGCTATTATGTTTTAGTGCTTCACAACCTCTACCAGGAGTGGATAGTTAAATATGAGCTCTGCACTGGCTTCATTGTAATTAGAAACTTCTACACAAACCAGAAAATATATAGCATTGTATAGTCAGTGTTAGCTGAGTCTTGACACGATTACAATATTCTGTAATTTTTGTCTTGACATATTACCTTTCCCAACCTTCCCTGCATGAACGCAGGGGTTAAACTACTTTCACTCAAGTGAGGCAGGCTAAGATTCTTATTGTCCATTATTAAGGAAGCAGTAGGAAAACATTTGGAAAAACATAATTTAGTCAAGCAGAGTCAGCATGGTTTTATGAAAGGGAAATCATGTTTGAGAAATGTGTTGAAATTCTTTGAGGATGTAACGAGCAGGGTGGGAAAGGGGGGAACCAGTGGATGTGGTGTATTTGGATTTCCAGAAGGCATTCGATAAGGTGCCACATAAAAGGTTACCGCACAAGATGAAATTTCACGGGGTTGGGGTAATATATTAGCATGAATAGAGGATTGGCTAACTAACAGAGAACAGAGTGTTGGGATAAATGGTCATTTTCCAGTTGGCAAACAGTAACAGTGGGGGGCCACATGAATCAGTGCTGGGGCCTCAACTATTTACAATCTATGTTGATGATTTGGATGAAAGGACCGAGAGCATTGTTGATTATACAAAGATGGTACCAAGATGGATGGGAAAGTAAGTGGTGAGGAGGACACAAAAAATCTGCAAAGGGATATAGACAGGTTAAATGAGGGGGCAAAAATTTGGCAGATGGAATATAATGTGGAAAAGTGTGAGGTTATCCACTTTGGCAGAAAAAATAAAAAACATATTATTTAAATAGAGAAAAATTACAAAATGCTGCAGTACAGAGGGACCTGGGAGCCCTTATGCATGAAACACAAAAAGTTAGTATGCAGGTATAGCAAGTGATCAGGAAGGCAAATGGAATGTTGGCCTTTATTGCAAGGTGGTTGGAGTATAAAAACAGAAGTCTTGCTACAACTGTACGGGGTTTTGGTGAGGCCACACCTAGAGTACTGCATACAGTTTTGGTCTCTTTATTTAAGGAGGGATATACTTGTATTGGAGGCAGTTCAGAGAAGGTTCACTCAGTTGATTCTTGAGATGAAGGAGTTGTCTTATAAAGAAAGGTTGAGCAGGTTGGGCCTGTACTCATTGGAGTTTAGAAGAATGAGAGGTAATTTTATTGAAACATAAAATAATGAGGGGGCTCGACAAGGTTGATGCAGAGGATGGTTTCACTCATGGGGGAATCTAGAACTAGGGGGCATAGTTTTTGAATAGAGGTCACCCATTTAAAACGAGGAGGAATTTCTTCTGAGTGTTGTAAATCTGTGGAATGCTCTAGCCCAGAAACCTGTGGAGGCTGGGTCATTTAATATATTTAAGGTGGAGATAGACAGATTTTTGAGCGATAAGGGAGTGAAAGGTTATGGGGAGCTGGCAGGAAAATGGAGCTGAGCCCAAGATCAGATCAGCCATAATCTTATTGAATGGCGGAACAGGCTCGAAGGGCCATATTTGCCTACTCGTGCTCCTATTTCTTATGGCCCCATCCTTTAGAGTATTCGCTGATGATCACAAAGATACAGTTGAGGGTGGACATTTTGTCCATTTATTTTATTTATTCCTGGAAATCTGTGACCTCCCACATGACGGCATCTAACCTCTTCATGAAAGACTCGAGAGTTATTGCCTCCATGATTGCACTCAAATATTGAGCATGAGAGCATCCAATTATTGATTACTCTTTGCTTGAAGAAGTGTCTTCTGCTAACCGTCGTTAACTTGCCCGTTACCAGTCTGGTACCCATGTCTTCTGTTCTGCAGTCGGGGCTTAATTTAAAATAGTGCTTACAATGAATCTTGTCCATTCCATTTAGTATTATACACCACTATAAGGACCCCTCTCATTATTCATTGTTTAACTGTGGATCAGGGTTTAGATGTTTCTCTTATAACTGAATGCAGTATTCATGGTGCGGACTGACTAGAACATCTCACAGTTTCCGCCTGATGGCATCAGATATAAGAGTTAGTGTGATGAAAGGAGCAGAGGGCAGCAAGAAGAAAGCATGGCCATAAAAATTGTCCAAACATGTAATTGCCTTACTTGTTCATCATTGTGTTCAACATTCATTATTCCAGAAAATTGGAGACTCCTACCGTGGGTACTGTGAGAGTGAAACCGAATTGGAAAATGTATTAACGGTGCACAAACAGCAAACGCAAAGTGTCTGGGGGACCCGACAGTCTCCGAGCCCCGCCAAACCTGCCACCCGGCTTATGTGGAAGTCTCAATATGTACCATATGATGGAATTCCATTCGTCAATGCAGGTCAGAACAGAGTGCTAATCAGAAATGATTATCTTCCATGAGAGAGAGATTTTGTTGTTGATTATTAGATAACTAAATTATTGTTTTTATAACTTTTTTAGTTTGCTTGCCCCATTTCATATAACTTTACTCCTATTGTTAGAGTTGTTCCAACTCGCTTCACACACCATTCCCTGAAAGTCCTGGGCCTTTGCCAATGTCACTTTTGTCCTAGATGAGTTGAATTAGGGTGTGACAGGTTGATTTTTCTCTATCTTATATAATCTTAGAATTCTATAACATAAAAGGCAGCTCATTGTGCTTGTGCCAGTTCTCTGAAAGAGCCAGCCATTCCATATCCTTTAAAATGTGTATTTTTCAAATATTTATCGACTTCCCCGTTAAAAGCTATTGTATATTTTCCTTCCACAACTATTTTTGGTATGGTCATAATAACCCTCTACATAAAAACTCCTAGCCTCTCCCTTCGTTCTTTTTGTGCTTATTTTAAATTTATGCTTTCTAATTACCAACTCACCAATCAGTAAAAACCCTCTCCGTGTCCTTGACATCCTTCCTGAAATGGGGTGCACAGAATTGGATTCAGTTTTTTAACTGCAGCCTAGCAATTGATTTTTGTAGATTTAGCAATACTCTTTGCATTTGCATGCTATCCCCTATTTATTAAATCTGTATTTTTTTACAGCTTTACTAACTTGTGTTCTCCATTTAAAAAAAAAAATGTCTATCTGAATCCCTAATTGTCTTTGCTCTTTTACCCCTTAAACTTTTACCATACAGTGTATATTTTGTAATCTTGTTCTAAATTCCAAAATGTATCCGCTCACGTTTCTTGAAATTAAATTTTATCTGTCATCTGGCTGTGCAATCCACTAACTTGTCTGTGCTCCTCGAGTTGCTTACAGTTAACCATACTCCTTAATCAAGCCCCTTATATGGGAGCTTGTGAAACACCTTTTGAAAATCATAAATGCAACATCCACTGCAGTTCCTTTATGAATACACTCTATTATTTCGTCAAATAATTTGACTAAATGTGGCAGACACAACTTGTCTTTTACAAATCCATGCTAGCTGTCCTTAATTAACCTGATGTATTTCTAAGTGAGTATTCATTTTATACCACTGGTGATATTAGGCTGACCAGTCTATAGTTACCCTTTATCGCTTCTTGAACAGAGGTGTTGACCTCTAGTCCTCTGGTACAACTTCCATATCCACGAATGTTTGAAAGATAGTGGTGAGATCCACTGCTATTTCCTTTCTGATGCCGTTCGACATTCTAGGATGCTGCCATTAGGGCCTCCTTTGAAAGTCCTTCTCCTCCCCCTGATATTCCCAGCTTGAGTTCTAATTTGAACACTGTTCACGTACATGATTGTTCATTGGGTTACAGATGTGACTAATGTTGCAATGACTTTTAAATTTTCAAGCGTGTTCCCCACACAGCGCATTAAAAAATATCTTCAAAAAATCCAATGGTGACTTAAATAAATCTGAATATGTAAACATAGAAAATAGGTGCCGGAGTAGGCCATTCGGCCCTTCGAGCCTGCATCACCATTCAATAAGATCATGGCTGATCATTCACCTCAGTACCACTTTCCTGCTTTCTCTCCATACTCCTTGATCCCTTTAGCCATCAGGGCCATATCTAACTCCCTCTTGAATATATCTAATGAACTGGCATCAACAACACTCTGCGGTAGAGAATGCCACAGGATAACAACTCTGAGTAAAGAAGTTTCTCTTCATCTCGGTCCTAAATGGCTTACCCCAGCTATTTACAATACATATCAATGATTTAGATGAAGGAATTGTGAGTGTAATATCTCCAAGTTTGCAGATGACACTAAGTTGGGTGGCGGTGTGAGCTGTGATGAGGATGCTGAGAGGCTGCAGGGTGACTTGGACAGGTTTGGTGAGTGGGCAAAAGCATGGCAGATGCAGTATAATGTGGATAAATGTGAGGTTATCCACTTTGGTGGCAAAAACACAAAGGCAGAATATTATCTGAATGGCGGCAGATTAGGAAAAGGGGAGTATGCAACGAGACCTGGGTGTCATGGTATATCAGTCATTGAAAATTGGCATGCAGGAACAGCAGACGGTGAAGAAGGCAAATAGCATATTGGCCTTCATAGCTTGGGGATTTGAGTATAGGAGCAGGGAGGTCTTACTGCACTTGTACAGGGCCTTGGTGAGGCCTCACCTGGTGTGTTGTGTTCAGTTTTGGTCTCCGAATATGAGGAAGGACATTCTTGCTGTTGAGGGAGTGCAGCGAAGGTTCACCAGACTGATTCCTGGGATGGCGGGTCTTGACATATGAGGAGAGACTGGATCGACTGGGCCTATATTCACTGGAGTTTAGAAGGATGAGAGGGGATCTCATAGAAACACACAAAATTCTGACTGGACTGGACAGGTTAGATGCAGGAAGAATGTTCCCGATGTTGGGGAAGTCCAGAACCGGGGAACACAGTCTAAGGATAATGGGTAAGCCATTTAGGACCGAGATGAGGAGAAACTTCTTCACTCAGAGTTGTTAACCTGTGGAATTCTCTACCGCAGACAGTTGTTGATGCCAGTTTGATGGATATATTTAAGAGGGAGTTAGAAATGGCCCTTATGGCTAAAGGGATCAAGGGGCATGGAGAGAAAGCAGGAAAGGGGTACTGAGGTGATGATCAGCCATGATCTTATTGAATGATGGTGCAGGCCCGAAGGGCCGAATGGCCTACTCCTGCGTCTATTTTCTATGTTTCTATTAAGACCTCCCTGCTCCTATACTCAAATCCCATAGCTATGAAGGCCAACATGCCATTTACCTTCATCACCGCCTGCTGTACCTGCATGCCAACTTTCAATGACTGATGTACCATGACACCCAGGTCTCGTTGCACCTCCCCTTTTCCTAATCTGTCGTCATTCAAATACCCTGCCTGTGTTTTTGCCACCAAAGTGGATCACCTCACATATATCCACATTATACTGCATCTGCCATGCATTTGCCCACTCACCTAATCTGTCCAAGTCACCCTGCAGCCTCTTAGCATCCTCCTCACAGCTCACACCGCCACCCAGCTTAGTGTCATCTGCAAACTTGGAGATATTACACTCAATTCCTTTATCTAAATCATTGATGTATATTGTAAATAGCTGGTGTCCCAGCACTGAGCCCTGCGGCACCCCACTAGTCACTGCCTGCCATTCTGAAAAGGACCTGTTCAACCCGACTCTCTGCTTCCTGTCTGCCAACCAGTTCTCTATCCACGTCAATACATTACCCCCAATACCATGTGCTTTAATTTTGCACACCAATCTCTTGTGTGGGACCTTGTCAAAAGTCCAAATACACCACATCCACTGGTTCTCCCTTGTTCACTCTACTAGTTACATCCTCAAAAAAATTCTAGAAGATTTGTCAAGCATGATTTCCCTTTCATAAATCCATGCCGATCCTGTCACTGCTTTCCAAATGCGCTGCTATTTCATCTTTAATAATTGATTCCAACATTTTCCCCACTACCGATGTCAGGCTAACCGGTGTATAATTACCTGCTTTCTCTCCCTCCTTTTTTAAAATGTGGTGTTACATTAGTTACCCTCCAGTCCATAGGAACTGACCCAGAGTCAATAGACTGTTGGAAAATGATCACCAATGCATCCACTATTTCTGGGGCCACTTCCTTCAGTACTCTGGGATGCAGACTATCAGGCCCTGGGGATTTATCAGTTTTCAATCCCATCAATTTCTGTAATATAATTTCCTGATTAATAAGGATTTTCTTCAGTTCCTCCTTCCCGCTAGACTCTCTGTCCCCTAGTATTTCCGGAAGGTTATTTGTGTCTTGCTTAGTGAAGACAGAACCAAAGTATTTGTTCAATTGGTCTGCCATTTCTTTGTTCCCCATTATAAATTCACCTGATTCTGACTGCGTTTGTCTTCACTAATCTTTTTCTCTTCACATATCTGTCGAAGCTTTTGCAGTCAGTTTTTATGTTTCCTGCAAGCTTCCTCTCATACTCTATTTTCCCCCTCCTAATTAAACCCTTTGTCCTCCTCTGCTGAATTCTAAATTTCTCTCACTCTTCAGGTTTGCTGCTTTTTCTGGCCAATTTATATGCCTTTTTCTTAGATTTAACACTATCCCTAATTTCCCTTGTTTGCCACGGTTGAGCCACCTTCCCTGTTTTATTTTTACTCCAGACAGGGATGTACAATTGTTGAAGTTATTCCATGTGATCTTTAAATGTGTGCCATTGCCTATCCACCGTCAACCCTTTAAGTATAATTTGCCAGTCTATTCTAGCCAATTCACGTCTCATACCATCGAAGTTACCTTTCCTTAAGTTCAGGACCCTCGTCTCTGAATTAACTGTGTCATTCTCCATCCTAATAAAGAATTCTATCATATTATGGTCACTCTTCCCCAAGAGGCCTCGCACAACAAGATTGCTAATTAGTCCTTTCTCATTACACATCACCCAGTCTAGGATGGCCAGCCCTCCAGTTGGTTCCTTGACATATTGGTCAAGAAAACCATCCCTTCTCCACCGTATTGCTACCAGTTTGGTTAGCCCAATCTATATTTAGATTAATGGCACCCATGATAACTGTTGTACCTTTATTGCACGCATCCCTAATTTCTTGTTTGATGCTGTCCCCAACCTCACGACTACTGTTTGGTGGTCTGTACACAACTCCCACTAGCGTTTTGGTATTCCGCAGCTCTATCCATACAGATTCCACCTCATCCAAGCTAATGTCCTTCCTTACTATTGCGTTAATTTCCTCTTTAACCAGCAACGCTACCCCACCTCCTTTTTCTTTCTGTCTATCCTTCCTGAATGTTGAATACCCCTGGATGTTGAGTTCCCAGCCTTGGTCACCCTGGGGACATGTCTCCGTAATCCCAATTATATCATATTCATTAATAGCTGCCTGCGCAGTTAATTCATCCACCTTATTACGAATACTCCTCACATTCAGGCACAGAGCCTTCAGGCTTGTCTTTTTAATACACTTTGTCCCTTTTAGAATTTTGCTGTAATGTGGCCCTTTTTGTTTTTTGCCTTAGGTTTCTCTGCCCTCCACTTTTACTTTTCTTCTTTCTATCTTTTGCTTCTGCCCCCATTTTACTTCTCTGTCTCCCTGCATAGGTTCCCATCTCCCTGCCATATTAGTTTAACCCCTCCCCAACAGCACTCGCAAACACTCCCCCGAGGACATTGGTTCCGGTCCTGCCCAGGTACAGACTGTCCGGTTTGTTCTGGTCCCAACTCCCCCAGAACCAGTTCCATTGTCCCAGGAATTTGAATCCCTCCCTCCTGCACCACTCCTCAAGCTATGTATTCATCTTAGCTATCCTGTCATTCTTACTCTGACTAGCACGTGGCACTGGTAACAATCCTGAGATTACTACCTTTGAGGTCCTACTTTTTAATTTAACTCCTAGCTCCCTAAACTCAGCTTGTAGGACCGCATCCTGTTTTTTACCTGATATCTTTGGTACCTGTATGTACCACGACAGCTGGCTGTTCATCCTCCCCTCCAGAATGTGCTGCAGCGTTCTAAGACATCCTTGACCCTTACACCAGGGAGGCAACATACCATCCTGGAGTCTCGTTTGCGGCTGCAGAAATGCCTATCTATTCCCTTTACAATAGAATCACCTATCACTATAGCTCTCCCACTCTTTTTCCTGCCCTCCTGCGCAGCAGAGCCACCCCTGGTGCCATGGACTTGGCTGCTGCTGCCTTCCCCTGTTGAGTCATCTCCCCCAACAGTACCCAAGGTGGTGTATCTGTTTTGGAGGGAGATGCCTGCAGGGGACCCCTGCACTACCTTCCTTCCACTGCTCTTCCTGATGGTCACTCATTCCCCATGTGCCTGTGTAACCTTTACCTGCGGAGTGTTATTCACGACATCCTCAGCATCGCGGATGCTCCAGAGTGATTCCATGCGCAGCTCCAGTGCCGCAATGCAGTCTGTCAGGAGCTGCAGCTGGATACATTTCCCGCACATGTAGTCGTGAAGGACACGAAGCGTCCCTGACTTCCCACATGGCACAGGAGGAGCATGGCATGGGTCTGGGCTCTCCTGGCATGACTTAACCCTTAAATTTACTTAATTTGGCAACAATGCCAAAGGTTTCTTACTGCTAAGAACAAGAAGAAAAATAAAGAAAAAGAAAACTATTCACCACTCAACCAGCCAATCACTTACCCTCTTGGCTGTGACGTCACCCTTCGCTTACTTTTTACTTCTTTCTTACTTTTGACCCTGCACCTGCTGCAGCTGCTCCTCCGGCCGCTGCTCCTCAAACTGCCGCTGATCCCCAGACTCCCGTTGGGCCTTTATAGGCTGCTGTTCGCTCCTCCTCCGGCCGCTGCTCCTCCGACTGCCGCCGATCCCCGGACTATATTAGTGTTCTTTCGCTGAGACTGTATTTTGCAATTTGGCAAATGATCCAAGTTACCAATGAAGATAACACAAATGATTATTAGAATTAGAGTGCAATAGTATAATGGTTACGATACTGGACTAGCAACCCAAAGGTTCAAATCCCATTGAGACAAGTTGTGAAATTAAATTTGCTAGAGTAGAAAAAATGATCATGAGTTCTGCTCGGTTGTGGTTAAAAACCTAAATAGCTCACTAGGCAATTCAACTTTAAGGGGAACCGAGATAAGTACCTGAATGGGAAAGGAATAGAAAGATATGCTGATAGGGTGAGTTGTAAGGTGGGAGGAGGCTCATGTGGGGCATAAACACCGGCAAAGGCCAGTTGGGCCGACTGGCCTGTTTCTTTGCTGTAATTTCTATGTAATCTATGATTCCCTCAGTCTTATAACAAGCTATCAGTCATTTCTATAACCCTTGGGTATTTCTAGATTGAAGCCTGACAGGATGTTGCAACTCCATGTTTACCCTTTCTGGCAATACGAATTTTAAAATAGCCTTTGTAAGCATTCAAGAGTTATACAGGTTTCATGAGAGTGTAATTTGATTGATTTATAACCTGATCACCATACACATGTGTTCCTTTCAGGAAGCAGGGCCATAGTCATGGAATGCCAATTTGGGCCAAGGCGAAAAGGAGTTCAACCTAAGAAAACAGAACAAGAGAGCATGTCAAATCAGAATTATAAGGCAACTTGTGCTGCACGGTGAGAATCCCACTTGAATAATTCGAACAAATGTGCAATCATTTTTAAAATCGTCTGAAACTGATCCATTCAGGATAATATTGTGACTTTTGTGGGCTTCTGGTATTCACTTCAGTGCAATGCAGCACTAAAACTGCAAGCAACAATGCCATCCTAATTGGTTAGAAGTTTGCATTCATGTCTCTTGAGCAATGTTGATTGGGTGATGGCTACAATTGGTCTCAACATCTTTAAGTGAGGGAGAGAATAAATTGAGCAATTTTTCCATTTCTTACTGCTGTGCTAGTTAAGGTGGGAAACTTTGTGATATGGGGGCTTGAACTTGCTTCCCATTACTATGGTTCTGTGGAACTCTGTCCTTTCACCTAGAATTTACAGCGCAAAAACACGCCATTCAGCCCAACTGGTCCATGCTCCACACAAGGGGCCCAAGTTTCCCCAGGAGTTGCTTTGTTTTTTTTGGAGCAACTTAAAAATCACAATTCTCCCCATTTAAGTTGCTCCAGTGTAAGTGAGTTAGTTAGGTTTTTCTTTAGTTCAGTTTTTTTTTTCAAAAGGGGCCGTTACCAGCCCTTACGCCTGTTTTGTCCATTTAAGCAAGGGTAGCCAGGTAAAACTTACTCCAAACTAACTTAGGCCAGCGTATGTGGGCACTTCTGTATGTTCAGAAAAACCCTGCGGTGAATTAAGAAATCAGCACAGGCAGCCAGAGATGGCGGGGGTGGGGGCGGGATGGGGGAAGAGAAGTTTGAGGGTTTTCCAAAGCATTAAACAGTTCACTTTTAACCATAAATGCTTAGAAACCATAATTATTTTTAAATAACAATAAATTAATATTAAATCAAGTAATAAGTTAGAATTCCTACTTCCCGATTGGAGCACGCACCAGCAAAGCCCTTCAGCCAGGGCTAGGGGCGAGAGGCTGGGAGAGACCTGTGCGTGTAAGGCAATCGGTCGCTGGCTTCCTCGGCCCACGGACACCCATCACATTGCCGCATCACATTAATTTCTGCCTCACCATTGCACGTTGTTACACTTGGTGTTAAAGCTTCGAGCCCGGGCAGGGGGAGTCTAGGCGTGCTCCCCGTGGATGCGCAGGTCGCTCTTGAAGTCCTGAGCGATCTCCCGCACCAGGCGCTGGAAGGGCAGCTTGCGGATCAGCTCGGTGGATTTCTGGTAGCGGCGGATCTCTCTCAGAGCCACGGTGGGCGGGTCTGTAGCAATGAGGCTTCTTCACTCCGCCCGTGGCCAGAGCGCTCTTCTGGGCCACTTTGGTCGCCAGCTTTTTGCGAGGAGCTTTCCCTCCGGTCGATTTGCGTGCTGTCTGCTTGGTCCTGGCCATCTTCTGAACGGAGCACAGCACAATCTGCAGCCCCATTCTCCTCGCTGCATTTCAGCCCTATTTCCTGATGGGTCGCGACAGGGAGCCCATTCGGCCAGGGCTAGGGGCGGCGTGCTTCGGGCCCCTCCCACACAGCCTGCAGAGTATCGCAGAGATTTGGGCTGCGAGGAGCTACTAGCGCGCATGTGCAGAGGTCCCGGCACTGTTTTCAGCACCAGGATCTGGCTCTGCCCCCAAATTCAGTTGCCACAATGCGCCATCATTGAGGAGAGGCTGGGGAGCGGCTAAACTCAGCCTGAAGATTTTTGGTGCCCTTTTTGTTCCAGAAAAGCGGCGCACCTCTGGTGAGTGCGCCAGAAATCTGTACTGGCCAAATTTGGGCCCAAGCTTCCTACTACTCCAATTGTTTCTTCCCACCCGACCCTTGTATCCCTCTTTCTTTCACGCGTCAAGTCTCCCCTTTAATGCCTTAACGCTATCCGCTTCCACCACGAGATGTAGCAGCAAGTTCCACATTCTCACCATTTTCTAGATAAAAAAATTCCTCGTAAATTCTTTATTTAATCTGTAATTGTCTCAATGTGGAAACAGTTTCTTCATTTACTCTACCAAATCCCTTCAATATTTTAAAGACCTCTATCTGGTCTTCTCTGTCTTCTCGTTTCCAGAGAAAAGAGCCCCAGACTGCTGAATCTTTCTGATAGATGTATTCTTCTATGGACATCAGAACTGCACACAATACTCCCAAGTGTGGTCTAACCAAGATTCTATATCAATTTAACATTACAACAACATCAACAATTTGTATTTAACGTAGTGAAATGGGTCAAAACGCTTCACAGGAGTATTATGCAATTAAAAATTTGACACCGAACTACACAAGTAGAAATTAGTGTAGGTGACCAAAGGTATGTTTTAAGGAGCGTCTTGAAGGAGGAAAGAGAGGCGGAGAGGTTTAGGCAGGGAGTTCGAGCTTGGGGCCGAGGCAACAGAAGGCACGGCACCAATGGTTGAGCGAGGGATGCTCAGGAGGGCAGAATTAGAGGAGCGCAGACATCTCGGGTGGGGGGCTTTGTGGGGGCTGGAGGAGATTAGAGATAGGGAGGGGCGAGGTCATGGAGGGATTTGAAAATAAGGATGAGGATTTTGAAATCGAGGCATTGCTTAACAGGAAGCCAATGTAGGTCAATGAGCACAGGGGTGATGGGTGGGTGGGACTCGGTGCGAGTTCGGACACGGGAAGCCGAGTTTTGGATCACCTCTAGTTTTCGTAGTGTAGAATGTGAAAGGCCAGCCAGGAGTGGAATAGTCAAGTCTAGAGGTAACAAAGGCATGGATGAGGGCTTCAGCAGCGGATGAGCTGAGGAAAGGGCAGAGACGGGCGATGTTACGGAGATGGAAATAGGTGGTCTTAGTTATGCTATGGATATGTGGTCGAAAGCTCACTTCAGGGTCAAATATGACACCAAGGTTGCGAACAGTCTGGTTAAGCCTCAGACAGGAGTTTGGGAGAGGGATGGAGTCAATGCCTCGGGAACGATATTTGTGGCGGGGGACCGAAAACAATGGCTTCGGTCTTCCCAATATTCAATTGGAGAAAATTTCTGCTCATCCAGAACTGGATGTCGGACAAGCAGTTTGACAATTTAGAGACCGCGAGGGGTCGAGAGAAGTGGTAGTGAGGTAGAGCTGCGTGTCACCAGTGTACATGTGGAAACTGATGCTGTGTTTCTGGATGATGTCGCCAAGGGGCAGCATGTAGATGAGAAATAGGAGGGGGCCAAGGATAGATCCTTGGGGGACACCAGAGGTAACGATGCGGGGGTGGGGGGGAGAGAAGCCGTTGCAGGTGATTCTCTGGCTACGATTAGATAGATAAGAATGGAACCAGGCATTCCCACCCAGTTGGATGACAGTGGAGAGAGAGGTGTTGAAGGATAGAATGGTCAACTGTGTCATAGGCTGCAGACAAGTCAAGAAGGACGAGGAAGGATAGTTTTCCTTTGTTACAATCACAAAGGATGTCATTTGTGACTTTGATGGCAGCCGTTTCGGTACTGGCACGCACGGAAACTGGATTGGAGGGGTTCAAACATGGAATTGTAGGAAAGATGGGCATGGATTTGGGAGGCGACAACACGTTCAAGGACTTTGAGAGGAAATGGAGGTTGGAGATGGGGTGGTAGTTTGCTCGGACGGAGGGATCAAGGGTTTTTTGAGGAGAGGGGTGATGACTGCAGATTTGAGGGAGAAGGGGACAGTACCTGAGGAGAGTGAATTGTTCACAATGTCAGCTAACATGGGAGCTAGAAAAGGAAGTTGGGTGGTCAGCAGTTGGTGGGAATAGGGTCAAGGGAGCAGGAAGTGGATCTCATGGAAAGGTTGAGCTCGGAAAGGTCATGAGGGGAGATTGGAGAAAGATGTGAGGTCAGGGGGCTTCCTTAGAGGAAGTTTGGCCCTACTTTTGTATTCTATTCATCTAGAAAACAGCTTGTCTTTTTGATCTTATGAACTTGACTTGCTACTTTTAACGATGTATCTGTATTCCCAGAACTTTCTGCTCCTCAACCCATTTGCTTTGGGAAATAGGTGACCTCCTTATTCCTCCTACCAAAAACGAACCACCTCAACCATCACTATCTATCTATCTATCTATCTATCTATCTATCTATCTATCTATCTATCTATCTATCTATCTATCTATCTATCTATCTATCTATCTATCTATCTATCTATCTATCTATCTATCTATCTATCTATCTATCTATCTATCTATCTATCTATCTATCTATCTATTTAAATTTTCTTTGCCATTTATCTGCCTATTTGGTGCAGTTCTCCACATTATTTGCTATATCCCCACCTCCAAGTGTGGTATCATCTGCAAATTTCAACACCAGACCTCCAATTTCTGAGTCCAAATCATTTATGTATGTAGTGAACAGCTGTTGTCCCACCACGAAACCCTGCGGGAAACCCATTTCCCATTTTCTGACAGTCCAAGAAACTTTCCTTAACTTCTGTTTTTTGTTTTGTTCCCATCTTTGACTTCATTATGCTAGCTGGCCTCTTATGCCACATGCCCTGACCTTTATTCTGAACCTTATATGGCACCTTATCAAGGGCTCTTGTCTATTCTTCCTGTTATTCCTTCAAAGAATTCAATTAGAGTGGTTAGACATGACTTTAAGAAATCCATGCTGACTTTTTTTTATTATATTCTTGTCTCTAGATGTTTTGTTTTTAAATCTGTCCTGTTAAAATATTTTTTTAACTAGTGATATTGCTCTCCTGTTAAACATGTAATTAATTTTCAATAAAATGTTGTATACTTATAAGGGGTAGTGTGAAAAATATGCTTTGATACAAAAATAATTTATTTGTATAAATAATTATCTTACCCTAGCAATATTGGCAGAGTTTAGAATCCTTTGAAGAACTTTTGCTGGCACAGGAACTAAAACTAAACACAATTTTCCCTTTTTTTCCCTCAATCTCTGCCCCCCCCCCCCCTCCCCAAACCCCAAAATTGTTTCTCTAATTCATACGCTATTGATTCCATAGACCCCAGCTTCAACTACAAGTAGTTTTATTTGCTTTTTTTTGGTTCTGGGTATGTAGACAACTTTGCAAGGCTGCATTTACTACCTGTTCCTAGTTGCTTTGAGAATAAGGTAGTGGACAGTTTTTTGAATCTCTGCGGCCCTTGTGGTGTTGATGCTAGACAAGCAATTCTGATATATTGATTCAGTGACAATGAAGAAACAGTGATATACATTCAAGTTAAGATAGTGTATGACTTGGAGGGGACCTGAGGGGGATGTTATTTCCACAACATTTAATGGGTACAGAAATGTAATGGTTATAATATTGGACCAGCAGTCCTGAGGTCAAAAGTTCAGATCCCACCATGGCAAATTGTGAATTTGAATTTAGGGAAGAGAACCTGCCATGGCTATCCTGTCTTACAATTCCAGTCATACATTACATGAATGACTCTTAATGCCCTTCAAATTGGCCTAGCAATCACTACAAAGTTCAATAATAAGTTAAATAGTTGCTTACAAGAGGGCCAAATAAAGATTTTTCAGCATGCCTTGAATGGACCAATCCATTTATCTTATTAGAGCCAAGTTGGAGGGGAGGGGCGTTGAGAGGTTGCCAGCGCCTCTCTCGTGTTTTGGACATGAACCAGATTTATATCTTTGAGCATTGGTACATAAATGAATCAGCCTTCACCCCAGAATTTGGCAGGACACATTTGAAATGAGAATGGCTTACTTTGCCATTTACTCGATAGCATTCTCACACCTAATAAGTTTTTAGATTCTATCTATGGTCATAGTGAACTTTTTCTACCTTTAGTTGAGCACATCCAACAGCAAAACTTACTAGAGCAGTGGTGGATGACCCGATTCAGGTTTCTATAGTACTGCCCAAGTATTTTGGTTTCCCATTATACCTGGTTTCAGATTTCTGGGTTTTAGGAGCTGAAATTTAACAGCTTGAATATTTTGATAGCAAACCTCTCTTCGACTATCAGATTTAGGTTATGCAGCTTGAAGGCTGCAAAAGTATTTCAGGGCTACCTTAGGGTTAGCACCCCATTTACAGGCCGAGGCAGAACAATCCTTGAGGCTTACTAGTTACCTTAAAAATGTCTATCACCATCAGCCCCCAAGTGGTAAGCTCAAACCTGGTTGTCCAATACGAACCCAGCTGTAACAGCATCCTTCCACTGAAGATGCAGTTTAAGACACAAGGTCGCAGTCTAAGGATAAGGGGTAAGCCATTTAGGACCGAGATGCGGAGGAACTTCTTCACCCAGAGAGTGGTGAACCTGTGGAATTCTCTACCACAGAAAGTTGTTGAGGCCAATTCACTAAATATATTCAAAAAGGAGTTAGATGAGGTCCTTACTACTAGGGGGATCAAGGGGTATGGCGAGAAAGCAGGAATGGGGTACTGAAGTTGAATGTTCAGCCATGAACTCATTGAATGGCGGTGCAGGCTAGAAGGGCCGAATGGCCTACTCCTGCACCTATTTTCTATGTTTCTATGTTTCTATGAGAAATGACATGCCACTTCAAGAGCCTTTATGTAACACAGGAATCTATAACACGCAATCAATATTAACGACTTGGATGAAGGGAGCGAGTGTAACGTAGCCAAGTTTTCTGATGATACAAAGATGGGAGGACTGTGTGCGGAGGACACAAAAAATCTGCAAAAGGACATTGACAGGCTAAGTGAGTGGGCAAAAATTAGGCAGATGGAGTGAAATATTGGAAAGTGTGAGGTTATGCACTTTGGCAGAAAAAAATTGAAGAGCAAGTTATTATTTAAATGAAGAAAAATTGCAAAGTGCTGCAGTACAGCGGGAGCTGGAGGTCCTGGTGCATGAAACACAAAAGGTTAGTATGCAGGTATAGCAAGTGATCAGGAAGGCCAATGGAATCTTGGCCTTTATTGCAAAGGGGATGGAGTATAAAAGCAGGGAAGTCTTGCTACAGTTATGCAGGGTATTGGTGAGGCTAAACCTGGAATACTGCGTACAGTTTTAGAAACATAGAAAATAGGTGCAGGAGTAGGCCACTCGGCCCTTCGAGCCAACACCGCCATTCAATGAGTTCATGGCTGAACATGCAACTTCAGTACCCCATTCCTGCTTTCTTGTCATACCCCTTAATCCCCCTAGTAGTAAGGACTACATCTAACTCCTTTTTGAATATATTTGGTGAATTGCCCTCAACAACTTTGTGGTAGAGAATTCCACAGGTTCACCACTCTCTGGGTGAAGAAGTTTCTCCTCATCTCAGTCCTAAATGGCTTACCCCTTATCCTTAGACTGTGACCCCTGGTTCTGGACTTCCCCAACATTGGGAACATTCTTCCTCAATCTAACCTGTCTAAATCCGTCAGAATTTTAAACATTTCTTTGACATCCCCTCTCATTCTTCTGAACTCCAATGAATACAAGCCCAATTGATCCAGTCTTTCTTGATATGTCAGTCCCACCATCCCGGGAATCAATCTGGTGAACCTTCGCTGCACTCCCTCAATAGCAAGAGTGTCCTTCCTCAAGTTAGGAGACCAAAACTGTACACAATACTCCAAGGCCCTGTACAACTGTAGTAACACCTCCCTACCCCTGTGCTCAAATCCCCTCGCTATGAAGGCCAACATGCCATTTGCTTTCTTAACCGCCTGCTGTACCTGCATGCCAACCTTCAATGACTGATGTACCATGATACCCAGGTCTCGTTGCACCTCCCCTTTTCCTAATCTGTCACCATTCAGATAATAGTCTGTCTCTCTGTTTTAACCACCAAAGTGGATAACCTCACATTTATCCACATTATACTTCATCTGCCATGCATTTGCCCACTCACCTAACCTATCTAAGTCGCTCTGCAGCCTCATAGTATCCTCCTCGCAGCTCACACTGCCACCCAACTTAGTGTCATCGCAAATTTGGAGATACTACATTTAATTCCCTCGTCTAAATCATTAATGTACAGTGTAAACAGCTGGGGCCCGAGCACAGAACCTTGCGGTACCCCACTAGTCACTGCCTGCCATTCTGAAAAATACCCATTTACTCCTACTCTTTGCTTCCTGTCTGCCAACCAGTTCTCAATCCACATCAGCACACTACCCCCAATCCCATGTGCTTTAACTTTGCACATTAGTCTCTTGTGTGGGACCTTGTCGAAAGCCTTCTGAAAGTCCAAATACACCACATCAACTGGTTTTCCCTTGTCCACTCTACTGGAAACATCCTCAAAAAATTCCAGAAGATTTGTCAAGCATGATTTCCCTTTCACAAATCCATGCTGACTTGTACCTATCATGTCACCTCTTTCCAAATGCGCTGCTATGACATCCTTAATAATTGATTCCATCATTTTACCCACTACTGATGTCTGGCTGACCGGTCTATAATTCGCTGTTTTCTCTCTCCCTCCTTTTTTTAAAAAGTGGGGTTACATTGGCTACCCTCCACTCCATAGGAACTGATCCAGAGTCTATGGAATGTTGGAAAATGACTGTCAATGCATCCGCTATTTCCAAGGCCACCACCTTAAGTACTCTGGGATGCAGTCCATCAGGCCCTGGGGATTTATCAGCCTTCAATCCCATCAATTTCCCCAACACAATTTCCCGACTAATAAGGATTTCCCTCAGTTCCTCTTCTTACTAGACCCTCTGACCCCTTTTATATCTGGAAGGTTGTTTGTGTACTCCTTAGTGAATACCGAACCAAAGTACTTGTTCAATTGGTCTGCCATTTCTTTGTTCCCTGTTATGACTTCCCCTGATTCTGACTGCAGGGGACCTACGTTTGTCTTTACTAACCTTTTTCTCTTTACATATCTATAGAAGCTTTTGCAGTCCGTCTTAATGTTCCCTGCAAGCTTCCTCTCGTACTCTATTTTCCCTGCTGTAATCAAATCCTTTGTCCTCCTCTGCTGAGTTCTAAATTTCTCCCAGTCCCCGGATTCGCTGCTATATCTGGCCAATTTGTATGCCATTTCCTTGGCTTTATTACTATCCCTGATTTCCCTTGATAGCCACGGTTGAGCCACCTTCCCTTTTTTATTTTTACGCCAGACAGGGATGTGCAAATTGTTGTAGTTCATCCATGCGGTCTCTAAATGTCTGCCATTGCCCATCCACTGTCAACCCCTTAAGTATCATTCGCCAATCTATCCTAGCCAATTCATGCCTCATACCTTCAAAGTTACCCTTCTTTAAGTTCTGGACCATGAATGAACTGTTTCATTCTCCATCCTAATGTAGAATTCCACCATATTATGGTCACTCTTCCCCAAGGGGCCTTGCACAACGAGATTGCTAATTAATCCTCTCTCATTACACAACACCCAGTCTAAGATGGCCTCCCCCCTAGTTGGTTCCTCGACATATTGGTATAGAAAACCATCCCTTATGCACTCGAGGAAATCCTCCTCCACCGTATTGCTTCCAGTTTGGTTAGCCCAATCTAAATGCATATTAAAGTCACCCATGATAACTGCTGCACCTTTATTGCATGCACCCCTAATTTCCTGTTTGATGCCCTCCCCAACATCACTACTATTGTTTGGAGGTCTGTACACAACTCCCACTAACGTTTTTTGCCCTTTGGTGTTCTGCAGCTCTACTCATATAGATTCCACATCATCCAAGCTAATGTCCTTCCTAACAATTGCATTAATCTCCTCTTTAACCAGCAATGCTACCCCACCTCCTTTTCCTTTTATTCTATCCTTCCTGAATGTTGAATACCCTTGGATGTTGAGTTCCCAGCCTGATCATCCTGGAGCCACGTCTCTAATCCCAATCACATCATATCTGTTGACATCTAATTCATCCACCTTATTACGGATACGCCTTGCATTAAGACACAAAGCCTTCAGGCTTGTTTTTTTAACACCCTTTGTCCTTTTAGAATTATGATATAGTGTGGCCCTTTTTGTTTCTTGCCTTTGTTTACTCGGCCTTCCACTATTGCTTTTTACCTTTCTACCATCTGTTTCTGACTCCATATTACTTCGCCCTGTCTTGCTGCATAGGTTCCCATCCACCTGCCATATTAGTTTAAACACTCCTGAACGGCATTAGCAAATGTTACCCCCAGGACATCAGTTCCAGTTCTGCCCAAGTGCAAACCGTCCCTTTTGTACAGGTCCCACTTCCCCCAGAACTGGTTCCAATGTCCCAGGAATTTGAATCCCTCCCTCTTGCACTACTGCTTAAGCCACGTATTTATTCTAACTATCCTGCTCCCTCTACTCTGCTTAGCACGTGGCACTGGTAGCAATCCAGAGATTACTACCTTTTGAGGTCCTACTTTTTAATTTAACTCCAAGCTCCCTAAATTCAGCTTGTAGGACCTCTTCCCGCTTCTTACCTATATCGTTAGTACCTACATGTACCACGACAAATGGCTGTTCACCCTCCCTCTCCAGAATGCTCTGCAGCCGCTCCGAGACATCCTTGACCCTTGCACCAGGGGGGCAACATACCATCCTGGAGTCTCGGTTGCGGCCGCAGAAACTCCTATCTATTCCCCTTACAATAGAGTCCCCTATCACTATAGCTCTCGCACTCTTTTTCCCGCCCTTCTGTGCAGCAGAGCCACCCACGGTGCCGTGAACTTGGCTGCTGCTGCCCTCCCCTGGTAAGTCATCTCCCCCAACAGTATCCAAAACTGGAGGGAGATGACCGCAGGGGACTCCTGCACCACCTTCCTGCTCTTGCCTTGTCTCTTGGTCATCCATTCACTATCTGTCCTAACCCTTACCTGCGGTGTGACCAACTCACTAAATGTGCTATTCACAACATTCTCAGCATCGCGCATGCTCCAGAGTGAGTCCATCCGCTGTTCCAGTGCTGTCATGCGGTCTGTCAGGAGCTGCAGCTGGACACACTTCCCGCACACACAGTAGTTCCCACATAGCACAGGAGGAGCATGACACGGGTCTGAGCTCTCCTGCCATGACTTAACCCTTAAATTAATTTACTTACTAAAATTTACTTAAACACCAAACAGCTACTTAGTAGTTCGCTGCCAATTAAACCAATCTAAAAGTCAGTCTAAAAGAGAGTTATACTTACCAGTCGAACAGCCAACCACTTACCAGCTTGGCTGTGATGTCACCTCTCGATTTTGCACCCCCCTATCTTTGTCTGCAGCTGGTTGGGCTGGTCTCCGAGCCTCCGTCTCCTACTCGCGCACTCCTTAGCAGCTGCTCTAGTGTCAGCACTGATAGGAAAAACAAGACAAAACAGCACCTGCCATCCCCACTTGCCCGAACTCACCCACTTACCAAACTCACGAATGCCACTCTTTGCTGCTGCATTCTGTGCTCTGCATGAGCTGCCTCTTTTTAAATTGTATCTAGGTCAGATGACTCACTACTGGTCAGTTGTTTACAGAACTGGTTTTAACTAGCTGCTAATTGCCTCCTACTGGAGAGTTACCTTGTTTTTCTCTGCCTGAACCTGAAAGATTCCCAACTATTTAACTTTTCCCCTCTAAATTAAACTGCTACTTACTTAGAAGCTACTGGCAATTGCCACTAACAATTTACTCCAGCCTCCTTTAAAGAGAGTAACCCTTAAAATTCACCCACTTACCAAACTCACGAATGCCACTCTATGCTGCTGGTTTCCATATTTAAGAAAGGATATACTTGCTTTGGAGGCAGTGCAGAGAAGGTTCACTGGGTTGATTCCAGGGATGAGGGGGTTGACTTATGAGAAAAGGTTGAGTAGGTTGGGCCTCTACTCATTGTAATTCAGAAGAATGAGATGTGATTTTATCGAAAGGAAAGATTATGAGGGGGCTTGACAGGGTGGATGCAGAGAGGATGTTTCCACTGATAGGGGAGACTAGAACTAGGCATAATAGAATAAGGGGCGAACCATTTAAAACAGAGATGAGGAGGAATTTCTTCTCTCAGGGTTGTAAATCTGTGGAATTCGCTGCCTCAGAGAGCTGTGGAAGCTGGGTCATTGAAGAAATTTAAGACCGAGATAGACAGTTTCTTAAACGATAAGGGGTTATGGGGAGTGGGCAGGGAAGTGGACCTGAGTCCATGATCGGATCAGCCATGATCGTATTAAATGGCGGAGCAGGCTCGAGAGGCCAAATGGCCTACTCCTGCTCCTATTTCTTATGTTCTTATGAAGGGTACATAAGGGAATTCATGACTTCAAAAGGACTTTGTCCTCCATGTATTTCTTGTTCTTAACTTGGGCATACCTTTGTAATAGTGGAAAATGCTTTCATTTGAAGAAGGTAGGTAATCTAACTTTTTTATTCTGACACACTGTTACTATTTAAGAATGTTTCTGCTATTTGTCTGCTATTTACTTTTATTCTGCTGCAGAATCTACATTAAAAAAGTGCGGAAATTTCCAGAATACAGGGTTCCCACAGATCCTAAGATTGATAAGAAGGTTATTCGACAAGAGCAAGAAAAGGCCTTCAATATGTTGAAGAAGAATGGATTTGATGTAGGAGGAGTTGTCAGGTAAGGATTTTGCATGTACAGAAGATAAATGGGCCAAGATTGGCTTGCTGGAATATATCATTAAGTACATTAGCAGCAATTTGTTACTCTCCATGTGACTGATTAGTTTCTCTTCTGTTAAACCCTTGCTCCTTACTTAAGACTCTTTCCTACCATATGAAAGAAAGTCGTGCATTTATATTGTGCCTTTCACATCCTCAGGACATCCCAAATCGCTTTAGAGCAAATGAAGTACTTTTGAAATGTAGTCACTGTTGTAATGTAGGAAATATAACAGTCTGTATGTGTATTAGGACTTTAGGTACAAAAAAAGGATATTAATGTGTTTGAGGGAAAATTGTGTTTTAATTTTCTATTGCAATTTTCTAAAATGAGGATACTGTGAGAAAAACAAGGTTTTCACATTTAGAGTTGGGTCACCTCAAAGTGGACTCCAAGGCAGATAAAGAATTAGCAGTAAATGTTTCCAAGAATTCCTTCATAAAGCTGAAATTATTGCCAGCTAACCAGGCTGAGAAGGTATGAAGTTCCTCCAGGGTCCATAACACCTTTTACAGGATTGGTCACAATATTTATCCTATGGATTAGTACTGATCTGGTGTCACACCAGCCGTGGCCCAAGCATAAAAATGTATTTTTATCCCAGTATTGGAACCTAAGGCCGCTTCGGTATTGGACACATAACTAGTCAGGATATGGAGGTATAAAGCCCCTCTTTCAGTAAGTGCCTCAGGCAACAATTTGGTAGATCGATGTTGCTGATTCTCTGATGAAATCAGTGCAATTTTTTTTTTAAAAGAAGTTTTTGTGTTTTTTTTTCTGTTTCTGCATAATTATCATTGGTTTCTAAAGGCATTTAATTATTTTTAGATTAATTTAATTGGTCAAAATCTATGTTGGCTGGTGTCATTGCATCAGTTGAAAACTATCTTCACTCAGTGCAGTGGTATATCTTGCCTTGCACTGTTTCTAATGGTGACTGTTCCACTTTATGCTAAGGCTGTTGATGCATTGAATTTGCCATTTTTACATTGCTGGGTAGATTTACAGCATCAGATGCAATACCGAAGCAACTATTGGTGCAGTTGTTTAAAAGTCACATTTGTTAACCTTTTTTTAAAAAAAAAATAAGGTCAAGACACACAAAATAGCATTCAGTGTCACCAGAGGCAGCCATTGATGTATTTTTACCACCCTTATCACTATTTATGTTTTTTTACCTCCCTTACCACACATATCCACCCTACCCTCCTCCATCCCACTATTCATACAATTTGCTCTTGGAAGAAAAACTCTTCCACCAGCTCCCTCACAAACACACTCATAGATTACCAATGCCCTTGCCTTTGGTCCTACACCAGTTATGACACCCGTGTTGTCGACCTGTTTAGTTGCTCCCTCATCTCTGCCTTCAATACTCAAGTCAAAAGAGTACAAATTCAAATGCACTTGATGCACAGTTGGCCTAGTCAATCACCAGATCTAGCTGTACCATATGAAACACTGTTGCGCTTCACTTACCAAATCCAAAAAATGTGTATTAGCCCAGGATCCTCCTGGCAGGCAAGGACAACCTCAGAGCCCTTTTTCCCAGTGCTTCTCATTCAGCCCCTCAACTCTCCTCAAACAGCAACTGCAAGGGAGGGGTTCATGAAGTTCTTCATCTCAGATACCAAAACCATCTCTGCAGCTGCCTCTACTGCTTCTTCCTCTTGTCTACTATCATGACACCTTGGAACTCTCTCCATTTCTCTTCACCTTTTAAAAACCACCTCAAGACTCATCTCATCGTTTAGGTTTTCAGACACTCCTAATTTCTCCTTTCTTGGCTCAGCTCCATTTTCTTTATATCCATTTGAGATGTGTCTTGGGATCTTTTATTACATTAACGGCGCTATATATGTAAGTTGTTTGCTCCAGGTGATGCTTTGCTGCCAGAAACTCCCTTGAAAATCCACATTGGGAAGTGGTTCTCGATGCCTTATCATAGCTTAATTTATATTTTAGCACAGTCTCCAAAGGCGTTAATGTAAAATAAATGCAGCATTAGGAGACAAACCCGCTACGGTTTTTAAGTGAGCATTTATGGACTTTGTGGACTTCGGCAAGGGTTCATTTAGTAAACCTGTTTCAAGTCAGGCTTGACACACTCTGTACAGTCACAGAGCCCTCTATATTTAAGGAGCTTCCTTCAGGCGTACCCATCTTTAAGTTACCAAGTATGTGAGATTTGTTATTCATGGCAAAGCCGTGTATCACCAGAAAAAGGTTAAAATAGTGAAGATTTTCCATCAACCCTTTGGAAAAGGCTGTTGGAATTATGAAAGAATTGCTTGACATGGGTATAATACTTAAGAGCTTCAAAAAGCAGCAGCGCTCAGTCCGCTCACATGCTATTGTGAAGATGATTTTGAAAAACCTAGCTTGGCAGTTATACTACCTAGCTAGAGGCTCAACCAGTAAATAATATCCCTTTCAGACCAAAGGCTGAATTACCCCAGAAGGTGGACATCACGGCACCAGAAAGCTGGCCTCTATTCTCTCATCCTTTTCTACAATGCAGCAATGACTGAGTCACTGCCTCCCCTATTACTGAAGGAACCTTCCATGGAGGATTGTATCTGATGATACCATATGACAGACCATATCACTACAAAAAGCTTGATAACAGTTCTCAATATGGTACACCAATAGTTTGTAGAATTAATGGCCTGGATTTTGCAGTCGGTGGAGTACCTACGAGGTACGCTGCCAACATCTGAATAGAATGTGCACTTACCCGATGGGGACCCTCCTTCGCGAACTTGCTGTTTGACGCTGCGTACTAGGGGGCAGCACAATGGACCATGTATCCTGGGCACAGCATGTGCGGAAGCGTACCTGGGATCATGTGGGCTTGGTGCTCCAATCAGTGGAAGTGACGAGTTTCCTCTTACAATGCTGACAGATATGTAGGAACCATTGCATCAGGCTTATAGGAGAAAGGTGGGTGCAGGCTGGCACCTGACACACTGAATGTTGCGTAGTCCACTCACAAAACGGGCTCGGTCAATGACAGCAGCACTGCACTGTGACGTTAAAAGCTTTAATGTCAGGAAATAAGATATAAATATATTAAGTTTAACATTTTGTTCTTTATTTGGGAGTTAGTATCGATTGAATTCAATTGGTCACAACTCCATGAGGTACAGAGACTGAACAGTGACACTCAGATTGACCCACACGCACAAACTGGCGAAATGACAGGACCAAGCTTCAACATCAATATTTGAATAATATAGAAATTAAATGTGTAGACACTAAAACGAACGAACAAAATAATCTCTGCAATTCTACGAAGCCCATGGCTAAATTATTCAAACTGAGCTCTGGTGCTTCCATCTGTTGTAATGTTCCAGTTTCAGTTTTACTTTCATAGAAACATAGAAATCTGCAGTGCAGAAGGAGGCCATTTTGGCCCATCGTGTCACCCTGCAGCCTCTTAGCATCCTCCTCACAGCTCACACCACCACCCAGCTTAGTGTCATCTACAAACTTGGAGATATTACATTCAATTCCTTTGTCTAAATCATTAATGTATATTGTAAATAGCTGGGATTCCAGCACTGAACCTTGCGGTACCGCACTAGTCACTGCCTGCTATTCTGAAAAGGACCCGTTTCTTCCCACTCTTTGCTTCCTGTCTGCCAACCAGTTCTCTATCCACATCAATACATTACTCCCAATGCTATGTGCTTTAATTTTGCACACTAATCTTTTGTGTGGGACCTTGTCAAAAGCCTATTGAAAGTCCAAATATACCACATCCACTGGTTCTCCCATGTCCACTCTACTAGTTACATCCTCAAAAAATTCTAGAAGATTTGTCAAGCATGATTTCCCTTTCATAAATCCATGCTGCCTTGGACCGATCCTGTCACTGCTTTCCAAATGCGCTGCTATTACATCTTTAATAATTGATTCCAACATTTTCCCCACTACTGATGTCAGGCTAATCGGTTTTCTCTCTCCCTCCTTTTTTAAAAAGTCGGGTTACATTAGCTACCCTCCAATCCATAGGAACTGATCCAGAGTCTATAGAGTGTTGGAAAATGATCACCAATGCATTTACTATTTCGAGGGCCACTTCCTTAAGTACTCTGGGATGCAGACTATCAGGCCCTGGGGATTTATCGGCCTTCAATCCTATCAATTTCCCTAACACAATTTCCTGACTAATAATGATTTCTTTCAGTTCCTCCTTCTCGCTAGACCCTTGGTCCCCTAGTATTTCCAGAAGGTTATTTGTGTCTTCCTTAGTGAAGACAGAACCAAAGTATTTATTCAATTGGTCTGCCATTTCTTTATTCCCCATTATAAATTCACCTGATTCTGACTACGAGGGAGCTACATTTGTCTTCATTAATCTTTTTCTCTTCACATATCTATAGAAGCTTTTGCAGTCAGTTTTTATGTTCCCACTTTGCCCTGGATCCTATGGGCTTTAACCTTCGTGACCAGTCTACCATGCGGGACCTTATAAAAGCTTTGCTAAAGTCCATTTACACTACATCGTACATACTACCCTCATTGACCCTCCTGGTTATCTCCTCAAAAAATTCAATCAGGTTAGTCAAACACGAACTTCTCGCAATAAATCCGTGCTGACTGTCCCTAATTAATCCTTGCCTTTCTAAATGTAGATTTATCCTATCTTTCAGGATTTTTTCCAGTAATTTTCCCACCACTGAGGTTAGGCTGACAGGCCTGTAATTACTCGGCCTATTCCTTTCTCCATTCTTAAACAAGGGTACCACATTAGCAGGCCTCCGGCACCATACCCAAATCCAAAGAGGACTGGAAAATGATGGTCAAGGCCTCTGCTATTTCCTTTTTTACTTCGCTCAGCAGCCTGGGATGCATTTCATCCGGGCCTGGCGATTTATCTACTTTCAAAGCTGCTAAACCGCTTATTATCTCCTCCCTCTCTATTTATTTCATCCAGAATTTCACACTCCTCCTCGATAGCAGTATCTGCATTGCCCCTTTCCTTTGTGAAAACAGATGCAAAGTATTCATTAAGAACCATATCAACATCTTCTGCCTCCACACACAGATTACCCTCATGTTCACTAATAGGCCCTACCCTTTCTTTAGTTATCCTCTTGCTCTTAATATACTTATTGAACATGTTTGGGTTTTCCTTAATTTTACTTGCCAAGAATTTTTCATGCTCTCTCATAGCATTCCTAATATCCTTTTTAATTTTACCTCTGAACTCTCTATGGGCCCAAGTTTCCACACGATAAAAAACGGGCACCACTCCGAGCTGGGCGCCCATTTTTCGCGCCGGGAAAAAAACGCGCGATTCTGGAGCGCCCTGCAGCTCCATGTCTGCTTGGCGTGGCGCCCAGGGGGCGGAGCCTACCACTCGCACCGATTTTGTAAGTGGGAGGGGGCGGGTACCATTTAAATTAGGTTTTTTTCCTGCCGGCAACCCTGCGCGTGCGCGTTGGAGCGTTCGCGCACGCGCAGTGTGAAGAAAACATTGGCACTCGGCCATTTTTGTAGTTCGTTGTAGCTGTTTAATTTTTGAACATTTTTTAATAAAAGCACATTGCCATCAGCACTGAGGCTTCTTGCAGCAGTGAGAAGGCTGCAGGAAGCCTCAGAAAGTTGAGGCAGCCGTTCCCCACCCCCCCCGGCGGGAACGAACGGCTTCCTCCTCCCCCCCCCCCCCCCGCCGGAACGAACGGCTGCCTCCTTCCTCCCCCCCCACGGGAACGGCTGCCTCAACTTGTGAGGCTTCCTGCAGCATTCTCCCTGGCTGAAGCACTTTCACACAGGTAGGAAGATGGTTTATTTAATCTTTTCTTTGCTTATAAATTTTTATTCAGGTTGGATTTATTTGTATAATATTTGTATAAGTATAAATAAGGATTTATTATAGAATTTAATGACTTCCCCTCCCCCCCCACCTCATTCCCGATGCCTAATTTGTAACCTGCGCCTGATTTTTTAATGTGTAGACAAGGTTTTTTCAGTTCTACAAAAATCTTCACTTGCTCCATTCTAAGTTAGTTTGGAGTACGTTTTCACTGTGGAAACTTTGAAATCAGGTGTCAGTGGCCGGACACGCCCCCTTTTGAAGAAAAAATTCTGTTCCAAAGTGAAACTGTTCTAACTGACTAGAATGGCAGAAAAAAAAAATGTGGAGAATTGTGATTTCTAAGATAGTCCGTTCTCCACCAGTTGCTCCTAAAAATCAGGCGCAAATCATGTGGAAACTTGGGCCCTATATTCCTCCAAAGATTCTACAGTATTTAGCCATCGGTATGTGACAAGTTTCGCTTTTTTTCTTTATCCTCCCCTGTAAGTCCCTAGACATCCAGGGGGCTCTAGAATTGTTATTCCCGCCCTTTTTCTTTAACGGCACATGTTTGGCCTGAAACCTCCGGATCTCCTCCTTGAATACCTCCCACTGTTCCGACACTGATTTACCTACAAGTAGCTGTTTCTAGTCCATTGTGGCCAAATCACATCTCAACTTAGCAAAGTTAGCTTTTCCCCAATTTTTTAGACTTTTATTCCTGGTCTATCCTTGTCCTTATCCACAACTACCTTGAATTTGACTGAATTATGGTCACTGGCACCCAAGTGCTCCCCCACTGATACCCCTTCCACCTGCCCAGCTTCATTCCCCAAAACTAAATCCAAAATCGCCCCCTCTTGTGTTGGACTTGTTACATACTCACTAAAAAAGTTCTCTTAAATCCACATCTCTATACCCTTCACTCTATATTTGTCCCAATCAATATTAGGTTAGTTAAAATCCCCTATTATTACTGCCGTATGGTTTTTGGACTTCACAAAAATTTACCTACATATTTGCACTTCTACCTCCCTCTCACTGTTTGGGGGTCTATAATACATGCACAGCAGTGTGATCGCCCCTTTTTTATTTTTCAGTTCGACCCATACGGCCTGACTTGATCCCTCTAACATATCATCCCTCCTCGCAGATGTAATAGTTTCTTTAATCAATACAGTGTCCCCCCTCGTCCCCGTCTTGTCTAAAAATTCCTGTAACCAGGAATATTGAACTGACAAACCTGCCCCTCTTTCAGCCATGTCTCTGTAATGGCTATAATGTCATACTCCCAAGTGTTTACCTGTGCTCTTAGCTCATCTGCCTTATTCGCTATAATGCTTGCAATAAAGTATATACCATTTAGCACATGAAGACATCCTTGATTACTACTTACTAACCCTTGTTTCCTCTGTCTTACAGATTCACTTTCTACATTTTTGCTATCCAATTTCTGTTTTACTTCCTTCCCCCCCCCTATTGAATTTGTTCTCTGGTTCCCATCCCCCTACCAAGCTAGTTTAAACTCTTCCCAACAACACTAGCAAAACTCCCCGCGAGGATATTGGTTCTGGCGCTGTTGAGCTCCCACCCGTTCGGGTTGAACAGGTCCCATCTCCCCCAGAAGCGGTCCCAATGCCTCAGGAATTTAAAAGCCTGCCTGCGACACGAATTCTCCAGCCATGCGTTCATCCTTTCTGTCCTTCTATTCTTGTACTCATTAGCACGCAGCACCGATAGTAACCCGGAGATTACTAACTTTGAGGTCCTACCCTTTAACTTTCCTCCGAGCTCCCTAAATTCTGCCTGCAGGACCTCATCCTTCTTTCTACCTATGTCATTGGTCCTGATATGGACCACGACCTCTAGCTGTTTACCCTCTGTCCCCAGAATACCCTGCGTCCATTCTGTGACATCCTTGACCCTGGCACCAGGGCGGCACCAGACTATCCTAGAGTCACGTCTACGGCCGCAGAAACGCCTCTCTGTTCCCCTAACTATTGAATCCCCTACCACTACAGCTTTTTTATTCTTTGTCCCTCCTCCCTGTGCAGCTGTGCCACCCATGGTGCCTTGGACTTGGCTCTAGCTGCACTCCCCAGAGGCATCATCACCTTCACCGGTACGCAAAAGAGAATATCGCTTGGAAAGCAAGATGGACTCGGGCGGGCGGGGGGCGCGCCTGCACTACCTGCCTAGTGCTCTTCCTCCTTCTGGTGTTTACCTACTGCCCCTCTGCCTACACGCTTTTAAGCTGCGGGGTGACCACCTCCTGAAACGTGCTATCCACGTAGCTCTCAGCCTCGCAGATGCATTGTAGTGACTCCACCCGCTGCTCAAGCTCCGAAACACGGAGCTCGAGTAGTTGAAGTTGGAGTCACCTCTTGCACACGTGGCTGTCTAGGCCGCGTGAAGTGTCCAGAACTTCCCACATGCCGCAGGACATGCACTTCACAGGATTGAGCTCCCCTGCCATCCCTCTATTTAAACTTATCTGATTAAGAAGAGAAACATAGAAACATAGAAAATAGGTGCATGAGTAGGCCATTCGGCCCTTCAAGTCTGCACCGCCAATCAATGAGTTCATGGCTGAACATGCAACTTCAGTACCCCATTCCTGCTTTCTCGCCATACCCCTTGATCCCCCGAGTAGTAAGGATTACATCTAACTCCTTTTTGAATATATTTAGTGAATTGGCCTCAACAACTTTCTGTGGTTGAGAATTCCACAGGTTCACCACTCTCTGGGTGAAGAAGTTTATCCTCATCTCGGTCCTAAATGGCTTACCCCTTATCCTTAGACTGTGACCCCTGGTTCTGGACTTCCCCAACATTGGGAACATTATTCCTGCATCTAACCTGTCTAAACCTGTCAGAATTTTAAACGTTCCTATGACATCCCCTCTCATTCCTCTGAACTCCAGTGAATACAAGCCCAGTTGATCCAGTCTTTCTTGATATGTCAGTCCCGCCATCCCGAGAATCAGTCTGGTGAACCTTCGCTGCACTCCCTCAATAGCAAGAATGTCCTTCCTCAAATTAGGAGACCAAAATTGCACACAATACTCCAGGTGTGGCCTCACCAAGGTCCTGTACAACTGTAGCAACACCTCCCTGCCCCTGTACTCAAATCCCCTCGCTATGAAGGCCAACATGCCATTTGCTTTCTTAACCGCCTGCTGTACCTGCATGCCAACCTTCAATGACTGATGCACCATGGCACCCTGGTCTCGTTGCACCTTCCCTTTTCCTAATCTGTCACCCTTCAGATAATAGTCTGTCTCTCTGTTTTTACAACCAAAGTGGATAACCTCACATTTATCCACATTATACTTCATCTGCTATGCATTTGCCCACTCACCTAACCTATCCAAGTCACTCTGCAGCCTCATAGCATCCTCCTCGCAGCTCACACTGCCACCCAACTTAGTGTCATTTGCAAATTTGGAGATACTACATTTAATCCCCTCGTCTAAATCATTAATGTACAATGTAAACTGCTGGGGCCCCAGCACAGAACCTTGCGGTACCCCACTAGTCACTGCCTGCCATTCTGAAAACTACCCATTTACTCCTACTCTTTGCTTCCTGTCTGACAACCAGTTCTCAATCCATGTCAGCACACTACCCCCAATCCGATGTGCTTTAACTTTGCACATTAATCGCTTGTGTGGGACCTTGTCGAAAGTCTTCTGAAAGTCCAAATACACCACATCAACTGGTTCTCCCTTGTCCACTCTACTGGAAACATCCTCAAAAAATTCCAGAAGATTTGTCAAGCATGATTTACCTTTCACAAATCCATGAAAGAGAGATACTTACCAATCATTTACCTGCCCGGTCAAGGGCTGTGAGCTCCTTGCCAGAAGCGAACTCTTCGCCGACCTCCGGGCCTCCTGCTCCTCGGACTCCTGACCTCTCGAACCCTCGGGTCCTCCGGGCCTCCCCTACCCTCGGGTCCTCCGGGCCTCCCCTACCCTCGGGTCCTCCGGGCCTCCCCTACCCTCGGGTCCTCCGGGCCTCCCGACTCGCCAACTCACAAGGCCTCCCGATTTGCCGAACTCCTGACTTATGTGAGCTAAATAATGTTAAAACATGCCGAGCAATGCTTTGGATTTTTTGAGGTATCCCTTTCGCCCTGCACCTGTTTGCATCAGCCGTAAAATTTCCGGCCGTAATTGCTGGGTAGTTGGTGGGCAATTCGCCCAACTCTGTGCCAGCAGTGAGGATTTCCCCATCGGTGAGGATCAACTGTCGAGTCAGAACTTGATAGATTGCATGTTCGATATTTAGCTCATGCGCTCCCGATCTTGCAGTCCATTTCAAAGGCGATATGATGGCATACTCCGAGAGTATGTCATCATACACAATGCAAATTCTGGCCCGTAGAATCATAGTACACCACAGAAGGAAGCCATTCTTCTGGGCAGGCCATATTGTTCGCATACCTGACACGAGACTCCCAAAGCAAGCACTCTACTCTGAACTCTTTCACGGCAAACAAGCGCAGGAAACGTTTCAAGGACACCCTCAAAACCTCCCTGATAAAGTGCAACATCTCCATCGACAACTGGGAGTCCCTGGTCCAAGACCGCCCTAACTGGAGGAAGTGCATCCGGGAGGGCGCTGAACACCTCGAGTCTCATCGCCAAGAGCTTGCAGAAATCAAGCACAGGCAGTGGAAAGAGTGTGCAGCAAACTAGTCCCACCCACTTTTTCCCTTAAAGGCTGTCTGTCCCACTGTGACAGGGACTGTGGTTCTCGAATTGGACTGTTCAGTCACCTAAGAACTCACTTTTAGATTCCGAGGGACTGCCTATGATGATGATGAGAGTCTGCACCAGCTCTTTCGAGGAGCAATCTAGTTAGTCCCACTCCCCCACTCTTTCCCCATATCACTGCAATTTTTCTCCTGTTGAAAGCTACTATTGAATCTGTTTCCACCACCCGATAAGGCAGTGCATTCCAAATCCTAACCACTCGTATTTAAAAAAACTTTTTCTCATGTCACCGCTGGTTCTTTTGCCACTCAACTAAATCTGTGCCCTCTGGTTATTGACCGTCAGCCATTAGAAACAGTTTCTCTTTATTTACTCTATCTAAAACCCATTCATGATTTTAAACACCTCAATCAACTCTACTCGTAGTCTTCTGTGCTCTAAGGAGATCAACCCCAGCTTCTCCAGTAACTGTAATGCCTGAAACCATTCTCGTAAATCTCTCTTGTACTTTCTCCAAAGCCTTCATGTCCTTCCAAAAGTGTGCTGCCCACAATTGGACACAATACTCCAGCTGGGGCTGAACTAGTGGTTTATGTAGGTTCAGCATAATTTTATGACTTTTGTACTTGAAAGTGCAAAGACACCCCCGTTCTCTCTCTTCTTGCATCCCCTTTAAAATTGTATTTTTCTTGTATTGTCTCTCCTCATTCTTCCTGCCAACATATATCACCTCTCACTTTTCTGCGTTGAATTTCATCTGCCATGTGCCCGCTCATTCACCAGCCTGTCTATGTCCTCTTGAAGTCTTTTACTCTCTTCCTCACTGTTTACTACACTTCCAAGTTTTGTGTCATCTGCAAATTTTGAAATTGTGTCCTGAGCCTCCAAGTCATTAATGTATATCAAAAACAGCAATGGTACAAGTACTGAACCCTGGTAAACACCACTGTATACCTCTCTCCAGTCCCAATACAGCCATTCATCACAACTCTCTGTTTTCTATCCGTCAGCTAATTTCGTATACATGCTGCTACTGCCCCTTTTATCCCATGGGCTTCAATATTGCTAAAAAGCCTATTATATAGTACTTTATCAAATGCCTTATGATGGTCCATATACACAACATAGAAACATAGAAAATAGGTGCAGGAGATGGCCATTCGGCCCTTCGAGCCTGCACCACTATTCAATATGATCATGGCTGATCATCCACTTCACTTCCCTACCCTATCCCTGCTTTATCTCCATACCCCTTGATCCCTTTAGCCATAAGGGCCACATCTAACTCCCTTTTGAATATATCTAACGAACTGGCCTCAACAGCTTTCTGAGAATCCTACATGCTCACAACTCTCTGAGTGAAGAAGTTTCTCCTCATTTCAGTACTAAATAGCTTACCCCTTATCCTTAGACTGTGTCCCCTGGTTCTGGACGTCCCCAACATCGGGAACATTCTTCCTGCATCTAACCTGTCCAATCCCGTCAATGTGATATGTTTCTATGAGATCCCCTCTCATTCTTCTAAATTCCATTGAATATAAGCCTAGTCGATCCAGTCTTTCTTCATATGTCAGTCCTGTCATCCCGGGAATCAGTCTGGTGAACCTTCGCTGCACTCCCTCAATAGCAAGAATCTCCTTCCTCAGATTAGGAGACCAAAACTGTACACAATATTCAAGGTGTGGCCTCACCAAGGCTCTGTACAACTGTAGTAAGACCTCCCTGCTCCTATACTCAAAATCCTCTTGCTATGAAGGCCAACATGCCATTTGCTGCCTTTACCGCCTGCTGTACCTGTATGCAAACTTTCAATTACTGATGTACCATGACACCCAGGTCTTGTTGCACCCCCCCTTTTACTAATCTGTCACCATTCAGATAATCTGCATTCCTGTTTGTACCACCAAAGTGGATAACCTCACATTTATCTACATTATACCGCATCTGCCATGCATTTGCCCACTCACCAAACCTGTCCAAGTCACCCTGCGTGCCTCTTAGTATCCTCCTCACAGTTCACACCGCCACCCAGCTTAGTGTCATCTGCAAACTTGGAGATATTACATTCAATTCCTTCATCTAAATCATTAATGTATATTGTAAATAGCTGGGGTCCCAGCACTGAACCTTGCGGTACCCCATTATTCACTGCCTGCCATTCTGAAAAGGACCCGTTTATTCCTACTCTTTGCTTCCTGTCTGCCAACCAGTTCTCGATCCACATCAGTACATTACCACCAATACCATGTGCTTCAGTTTTGCACACCAATCTCTTGTATGGGACCTTGTCAAAAGCCTTTTGAAAGTCTAAATACACCACATTCACTGGTTCTCCCTTGTCCACTCTACTAGTTACATCCTCAAAAAATTCTAGAAGATTTGTCAAGCATGATTTCCCTTTCATAAATCCATGCTGACTTGGACCGATCCTGTCACTGCTTTCCAAATGTGCTGCTATTACACTTTAATAATTGATTTCAACATTTTCGCCACCACTGATGTCAGGCTAACCGGTCTATAATTACCCATTTTCTCTCATCCCTCCTTTTTTAAAACGTGGGGTTACATTAGCTACCCATAGGAATTGATCCACAGTCTATAGAATGTTGGAAAATGACCACCAATGCATCCACTATTTCTAGGGCCACTTCCTTAAGTACTCTTGAGATGCAGACTATCAGGCCCTGGGGATTTATCGGCCTTCAATCCCATTAATTTTCCTAACATAATTTGCTGACGAATCAGGATTTCCTTTCCTTCTTCCTTCTCACTAGACCCTCTGTCCACTAGTACTTCCGGAAGGTTATTTCTGTCTTCCTTAGTGAAGACAGAACCAAAATATTTGTTCAATTGGTCTGCCATTTCTTTGTTCTCCATTATAAATTCACCTGATTCTGACTGTAAGGGTTCTACATTTGTCTTCACTAATCTTTTTCTCTTCACGTATCTGTAGAAGCTTTTGCAGTCAGTTTTTATGTTCCCTGCAAGCTTACTCCCATTTTCTATTTTCCCCCTCCTAATTAAACTCTTCGTCCTCCTCTGCTGAACTCTAAATTTCTCCCAGTCCTCAGGTTAGCTGCTTTATTTGGTCAATTTATATGCCTGTTCCTTGGATTTAACACTATCCCTAATTTCACTTGTAAGCCACGGTTGAGCCACCTTCCCCGTTTTATTTTTCCGCCAGACAGGGATGTACAATTGTTGAAGCTCATCCATGTGATCTTTAAATGTCTGCCATTGCCTATCCACCGTCAACCCTTTAATATCATTCGCCAGTCTATCCTAGCCAATTCACGTCTCATACCGTTGAAGTTACCTATCTTTAAGTTCAGGACTCTAGTCTTTGAATTAACTGTGTCACTCTCCATCTTAATGAAGAATTTGCCATATTATGGTTACTCTTCCCTAAGGGGCCTCGCACAACAAGATTGCTAATTAATCCTCTCTCATTACACAACATCCAGTCTCGGATGGCCAGCTCTCTAGTTGGTTCCTCGACATACTGGTCTAGAAAACCATCCCTTATACACTCCATGACATCCCCCACCACCGTATTGCTACCAGTTTGTTTAACCCAATCTCTGTAGATTAAAGTCACCCATGATAACTACTTTACCTTTATTGCACACATCCCTAATTTCCTGTTTGATGCCATCCCCAACCTCACTATGACTGTTTGGTGGTCTGTACACAACTCTCTCTCGCGTTTTCTGCCCTTTGGTGTTCCGCAGCACTACCCATACAGATCCCACCTCATCCAAGCTAATGTTCTTCCTTACTATTGGGTTAATCTCCTCTTCAACCAGCAATGCTACCCCACCTCCTTTTCCTTTCAGTTTATCTTTGTTGAATATTAAATACCCCTGGATGTTGAGTTCCCAGCCTTGGTCACCCTGCAGCCATGTCTCCGTAATCCCAATTACATCATATCCGTTAACAGCTAGCTATCTGCGTAGTTATTTCATCCACCTTATTACGAATGCTCCTCGCATTGAGACACAGAGCCTTCAGGCTTGTTTTTTTAACATTCTTTGTCCTTTTAGAATTATGTTGTAATGTGGCCCTTTTTGGTTTTTGCCTTTTGATTTCTCTGCCCTCCACTTTTACTTTTCTCCTTTATACCTTTTGCTTTTGCCCCCATTTTACTTCCCTCTGTCTCCCTGCATAGGTTCCCATTCCCCTGCCCTATTAGTTTAAATCCTCCCCAACAGCGCTAGCAAACACTCCCCCCTAGTTGGTTCCAGTCCTGCCCAGGTGCAGACTATCCGGTTTGTACTGGTCCCACCTTCCCCAGAACCGGTTCCAATGTCCCAGGAATTTGAATCCCTCCCTCTTGCACCATTCCTCAAGCCACGTATTCATCATAACTATGCTGCTATTTCTACTCTGACTAGCACGTGGCACTGGTAGCAGTCCTGAGATTGCTACCTTTGAGGTCTTACTTTTCAATTTAACTCCTAGCTCCCTAATTTCAGCTTGTAGGACCTCATCCCACTTTTTACCTATATCGTTGGTGCCTATATGCACCATGACAACTGGCTGTTCACACTTCTCCTTCAGAATGCCCTGCAGCCGCTCCGAGACATTCTTGACCCTTGCACTAGGGAGGCAACATACCATCCTGGAGTCTCGTTTGCGCCGCAGAAGTACCTATCTATTCCCCTTACAATAGAATCCCCTACCACCATAGCTCTCCCACTCTTTTTTTTCCTGCTCTCCTGCGCCATGAACTTGGCTGCTGCTGCCTTTCCTTGATTGGCCATCTCCCCCCAATAGTACTCAAGGTGGTATCTGTTTTGGAGGGAGATGACCGCAGGGGACCCCTGCACTACCTTCCTTCCACTGATCTTCATGATAGTCACTGTAGTGTATGGAGAAAGAGTCAGACTGAACACTGAGCTCAAAGTAAAGTGTGACCGTAGTCTTTTATTGCAGGTCTCCAGAATGTGTCTCCAACCTGTGAGACCTCCTTAAATACCTGTGCTCCCAAGGGATTATGGGATCCCTTGGGACTCCAGGGAATAAGCCCTCAGGTGGCTGTACAGAGTAAATACAAATTTACATATATAACAACATTCCTCTCCCCGCCCCCGTCCACCCCCCCCCCCCAAAGTCAATAGTGTAACTATTTAAAATGTGAGTCGATCTGGGGCCCTTCTTGCCCTGGTTGATCGTCTTGGTGTGAAAGCTGGTATTCTTGAATCGTTTGTTGGGCCCTCGCTGGGCTGCTGTGCAGCTGGCCTTGCTGGGCTGCCTGATGTGTTGGGCCTTGCTGGGCTGCTGTGGCTGATGGGTTCTGCTTCGTGGTCAACCTTGGTGCCGGTTGCCACTGGTGTGTATGTTGGGGGATCAAAAAAGGTAGAATCCAAGGTGGGTTGCTCAGGATAGTCCGTGAATCTGAGTTTGATTTGGTCCAAGTGTTTCTGATGAATGAGTCCATTTGAAAGTTTGACCCGAAACACACTGCTCCCCTCTTTGGCCACGACAGTGCCGGGAAGCCACTTGGGACCTTGTCCATAATTTAATACAAATACATGATCATTGATTCCAATCTCAGCGCAACTGTGTCATGCATCATGGTATGCACTTTGTTGAAGCCGCCTGCTCTCTACCTGTTCATGTCGATCAGGGTGAACTAACGAGAGCCTTGTCTTAAGTGCTCTTTTCATGAGCAGTTCAGCAGGTGGGATACCAGTGAGTGAGTGGGGTCTCGTGCGGTAGCTAAGCAGGACTTGGGATAGGCGATTCTGCAGTGAGCCTTCAGTTATCCTCTTCAAGCCTTGCTTGATGGTTTGCACTGCTCTCTCTGCCTGACCGTTGGACACTGGTTTAAACAGGGCAGATGTGACATGTTTGATCCTGTTACGGGTCATGAATTCTTTGAACTCAGCACTGGTAAAACATGGCCCGTTGTCGCTCACCAGAACATCGGGTAGGGAAACATGGCCCGCAGGCTTTCAGTAGTGGCAGTGGACGTGCTAGCCGACATTATCTCACATTCAATCCAGTTGGAGTACGCGTCTACAACCACAATGAACATTTTACCCAAGAACGGGCCTGCATAATCGACGTGTACCCTAGACCACGGTTTGGAGGGCCAATGCCATAAACTTAGCGCTGCCTCCCTGGGTGCATTGCTTAACTGTGAGCATGTGTTACATCTGTGAACGCAGGACTCTTAAGTCTGCATTGATACCGGGCCACCACACGTGGGATCTGGCTATCGCTTTCATCATTATGATGCCTGGGTAGGTACTGTGGAGGTCATTGATGAAGGTGTCTTTGCCCTTCTTGGGGACCACTACTCGATTACCCCACAGAAGGTAGTCTGCCTGTATAGACATTTCATCTTTGCGCCGCTGGAACGGCTTTATCTCTTCCTGCATTTCCACTGGGACACTGGACCAGCTCCCGCGAAGCACACAGCTTTTGACTAGAGATAATAAGGATTCCTGGATTGTCCAGGTTTTGATCTGCCTGGCAGTGATTGGTGATTGCTCACTCTCAAATGCTTCCATAACCATGGCTAGATCTGCAGGCTGTGCCATTTCCACTCCCATGGTGAGCAATGGCAGCCTACTGAGAGCATTGCGCAGTTTTCTGTGGCGGATGACGTAGTTGTATGCGGACAATGTGAGCGCCCATCTCGATGCAGGCGGATGCGTTAGTATTTATCCCTTTACTCTCGGAGGACAGGGATATAAATGGCTTATGGTCAGTTTCCAATTCGGATTTTAGCCCAAACGGGTATTGATGCATTTTCTTTACCCCATAGATACATGCTAACGCTTCTTTCTCAATCATGCTGTGTAGGCTCTCTCAGCCTTAGACAGACTCCTGGATGCATAAGCAACCGGTTGCAGTTTTCCGAAATCATTAGTTTGTTACAATACACACCCGATGCCATATAACAACGCATCACATGCTAGTACCAAACGCTTACAAGGATCATACAACACAAGCAATTTGTTTGAGAATAACAATTTTCTCACTTTTACAAAAGCATTTTCTTGGCTTTTGCCCCAAACCCATTCATCCACTTTTCGTAGTAAGACATGCAGTGGTTCTAACAGTGTGCTGAGACCTGGTAAGAAGTTAGCAAAGTATTTCAGGAGTCCCAGAAACGACTGCAGCTCCGTCACGTTCTGTGGCCTCAGTGCGTTCTCGATTGCCTCCGTCTTCGCGTTGGTGGGCCTGATGCCGTCCGCCACAATCTTCCTTCCCAGGAACTCTACTTCAGGCGCCAGGAAAACGCACTTTGAGCATTTTAACCTGAGCCCCACCCGGTTGAGTCGACTAAGAACCTCCTCCAGATTCTGCAGATGCTCGATTGTGTTCCGACCTGTGACCAAGATGTCGTCTGGAAGACCACGGTGTGCGGGACCGACTTCAGTAAACTTTCTATGTTTCTCTGGAATATCGCTGCCACTGATCAGATTCCAAACGGGCATCTATTATAAAGAAAAAGACCTTTTGTGCGTGTTGATGCAGGTGAGGGCCTTCGATGATTCCTCCAGTTCCTGCGTCATGTAGGTTGAAGTCAGATCCAGCTTTGTGAACATCTTTCCTCCCGCCAGCGTTGCTAAGAGGTCATCGGCTTTTGGTAGTGGGTATTGGTCCTGCAGGGACAAACGATTGGTAGTTACTTTGTAATCGCCACAGATTCTGACGGTGCCGTCTCCCTTGAGGACTGGGACAATAGGACTGGGCCACTCGTTGAACTCGATCGGGGAAATGATGCCCTCTCTTTGCAGCCGGTCTAGCTCAATCTCTACCTTTTCTCTCATCATGTATGGTACCGCTCTCGCCTGTGATGGATGGGTCGCGCCCCCGGAATTAGGTGGATCTGCACTTTTGCTCCTTGGAATTTCCCGATGCCTGGTTCGAACAGCGAAGGAAATTGTTTAAGACCTGGGCACACGAAGTGTCGTCAGCGGGCGATGGCGCTCGGACATCGTCCCAGTTCCAGCGTATCTTTCCCAGCCAGCTCCTGCCGAGCAGTGTGGGACCATCGCCCGGTAGCACCCAGAGTGGTAGCTTGTGCACCGCTCCATCGTGGGAGACCTTTACAGTAGCACTGCCGATTACAGGAATCCGTTCTTTCATATAAGTTCTTAGTTTCGTGTGAACTGGAGTTAAGACGGGCCTTGAGGCCTTGTTGCACCACAACCTTTCAAAAGTCTTTTTGCCCATGATGGACTGGCTCACGCCCGTGTCCAGCTCCATTGACACCGGGAGTCCATTTAGTTCAACATTCAGCATTATCGGGGGACAATTCGTGGTGAATGTGTGCACCCCATGTACCTCTGCCTCCTCGATCTGAGGCTCTGGTTCATCATGATCCTCCGTGGATCTGTCCTCCTCTGCTACATGGTGGTTTGCAGATTTAACAGGCTTTGCAGCTCACCTGCGCACTCGTTGGAGGTGTCCCATTGTTCCACAGCCCTTGCAAACGTACTCTTTGAATCGGCATGAATGGAAATGATGATCATCCCCACAGCGCCAACAAGGTGTTAATGGCCTTGCATTCATCACCCTTGATGGTGGACTCTGAGACATCTGTGGACGTGTAGCTGCAGGTATGTTTGACCTGTACTGTACGTTACGATTCAAAAGCAACATCACTTTGTTCACAGTACTTGTAGCAGCACTTGTGTGCTACAAGTATTGTCACTGGTGGCAATGAACGCCTGGGCTATTGCTATGACCTTACTCAAGGTTGGGGTCTCTACAGTCAAAAGTTTGCGAAGTATGGTTTCATGGCCAGTGCCAAGTACGAAAAAGTCTCTGAGCATGTGCTCCAAATGTCCTTCAAATTTGTAATGTCCTGCAAGGCGTCTTAGCTCGGCGACATAGCTCGCCACTTCCTGGCCTTCAGACCTTTTGTAGGTGTAGAACCGGTACCTTGCCATCAGAACGCTTTCCTTTGGGTTCAAATGCTCTTGGGCCAGCGTGCGCAAATCATCGTTTGATTTCTCCGTGGGTTTCGCTGGAGTGAGCAGATTCTTCATGACGTTGGTGCCCCACAGACGGTGAGGAGGATCGCTATTGTTTGGCAGCGCTCTCTTCCCCATCTAGCTCGTTGGCCATGAAGTATTGGTCGAGTCGCTCCACAAAAGTTTCCCAATCATCTCCCTCCGAGAATTTCTCCAGGATGCCCAGGATGTTCTCTGCATCTTTGGGTTCGCTATCTGTATCTTGTCGCCAGTTGTAGTGTATGGGGAAAGAGTTAGACTGAACACTGAGCTCAAAGTAAAGTGTGACCTTAGTCTTTTATTGCAGGTCTCCAGAGTGCCTCTCCTTAAATACCTGTGCCTCCCAAGGGATTATGGGATCCCTTGGGACTCCAGGGGATGAGCCCTCTGGTGGCTGTACAGAGTAAATACAAGTTTACATATATAACAGTCACCCATTCCCAATCTGCCTGTGTACCCTTTACCTGCAGTGTGACCAACTCACTAAACAGGCTATTCACGACATCCGCAGCATCACGGATGCTCCATAGTGAATCCATGTGCAGCTCCAGTGCCGCAATACGGTCTGTCAGGAGCTGCAGCTGGATACACTTCCTGCACACAGTAGTCAGGGACACTAGAAGCGTCCCTGATTTCCCACATAGCACAGGAAGAGCATGACACGGGTCTGGGCTCTCCTGCCATGACTTAACCCTTAAATTACTTAATTTGGCAACGGTGACAAGGTTTCTTAGTGCTAAGAAAAAGAAAAAAGACAAGGAAAAAGAAAACTACTCACCAATCAACCAGCCAATTACTTACCCTCTTGGCTGTGACGTCACACTTCGATTACTTTTTACTACTTTCTTACTTTTGACTCCGCTGCAGCAGCTGGCTCCTCTCCGACTGCTGCTGCTCCTCGCTGCCACTGGGCCTTTTATAGGCCTCGCCGCTCCTCCCCAATTGCCGCTGATGCTGGGCCTTTTATAGGCCTCGCCGCTCCTTCCTGACTGCCGCTGCTCCTTGCTGCTGCTGGGCCTTTTATAGGCCTCGCCGCTCCTCCCCGACTGCCATCAACTGCATTGCCGTCATCCACCATCTCTGTTACCTCATCAAAAAACTCTAAATCAAGTTAGTCAAACACGATTTGCCCTTAACAAATTCGTACTGGCTCTCTTTTATTAGTATGCGCTTGTCTAAGTGTGTGTTAATTTTCTCCTGGATTATTGTTTCTAAAAGCTTTCCCACCACTGATAAACTGACTGGCCTGCAATTGTGAAGTTTATCCTTCTGCTTTTTTGAGCCTGGAGTTCACCAACCTTATTAACACACCATGCATTTACACGGCACTCCAAACCTAACTTAGACCTCTTTGCATTTTCTTTGATCCCCATTAATTCTGCATTTTATTTAACTCTGACTGTCACTTCCAGTCCTCTCTGCACCTTGTTTCTACTTTTTAATACTATATCTTGGTGCCCAATTCCCTGCCGAATTAGTTTATATCCTTCCCCACAGCACTAGTTAACCTGTCCATGAGGATGTCGGTCCCAACTCTGTTCAGGTGCAACACCTCCATCTTGAACACGTCTCTTCTGCCACAGAACTGGTCCCAATGTCCTATGAATCTGAAGCCCTTCTTCCTGCACCAGGTCTTTCGCCACGCATTAACCTGCCATATCCTCCTGTTTGTACTCTCACTAGCGCATGGCACTGGGAGTAATGCAGAGATTACTACCTTTTGCGTGTGTTCAGAATTGCTTGACCATAGAGTGTTAGAATTACTTGCTTGGGATAGGGACAGGAACTATCCTCCTCACATCTGAGCACATGATTTTCTTGCAACACAAGGTTAATTTTCTATTGAGAATTTGAAAAGATTATGGTCTAGAATTTCCTTTGGCTTCCCGCCCGGTTTCTAGACAGTATTGGTCATTGTGGGCGGTAATCATTTGAACAAAAATTCCCTTACCTGAGTTACACCGGCAGTTTCGAGGTACCGCTGAAGAGCGGACCGCCGGCTTGCACCATCCTGAGATCGCCCTCGCGCGATATTTGGCTGAGCAGTGACCCGTAGGTAAGTTTTTTTAAAAGCGCCCACGAGGATCAGTGAAGCTGGGCGGTAGGGCAGTAGCTCTTCAAGGAAAAGGTTAGTATTTGTTTTTTTACGAATTATTTTAAAAATGTGTTGTGATTTATGTCTAAAGTGTCTTGGGAATGTTTTTTGGATTTTTTTAGATGTTTTAAAAAAAATTATTTTTATTGTTTTTCTGGTGTTAGGCCCAACCCTTGGGGTAAATTTTTATTGATTTAAACATTTTTTTTCGCCCATTTTGTTTACGAACCGCCCAATCGACCCTAAATTGCACTGTTCCGCCCAGAATGGGGGTACAAGGCCCATGTTTTTCGCTTGGTGGATTTAAAACATTTTTGGGGGGACGTTTTTGCCGGTGATAACCTTCCCAGTCTTCGCGGTCTTTTGGGCGGCGATCGGGCGCTGGCAGGCTGATAGGAAATTCTAGCCCTATGGTTCTCTTTGCCTAATGATTATAATTGTGTATCTCTTCAGTCTTCAGGCGATTTAGGATTTATCGAGATTCTCGCATTGGGCCCATTGTGCTGGGAGTTTGTTGTCAGAATTCTGTTCTGACCACTGACAGGTGTTACCCACAGTGTTATTGATTCTGTTCATGTTGCCACAGGTGGTATGTGCAGTTACCCACGCCACAGGCTCACCAGTACCATGATCAAGACGGCTCCTATTTACCACCACCTCCGCCGCCACCCCCTCCACCATTTGTCTCCATTGAGGAGGAAGATGTTGGGATGATGGATGAAAATGGGATCTTGCCTTCTCGTCTGCACCCACGGGTCACTGAGAAGATTCGAGAACTGGTTGCTCAGGGAATTGACCAGGTCTACATGGTCCGTAAGCAGCTAAGGTGCAGCAAAGGTTCACTAGATTGATTCCTGGGATGAGAGGATTGCCCTATGAGGAGAGATTGAGTAGTTTGGCCCTATACTCTCTGGAGTTTAGAAGAATGAGAGGTGATCTCATTGAAATGTATAAGATTCTGAGGGGGATTGACAGAATAGATGCTGAGAGGTTGTTTCCCCTGGTTGGAGAGTCTAAAACTAGGGGGCATAGTCTCAGGATAAAAGATCAGCCATTTAAGACTGAGATGAGGAGGAATTTCTTCACTGAGTGTTGTGAAGATTTGGAATTCTCTACCCCAAAGGGCTGTGGATGCTGAATCGTTGAGTATATTCAAGGCTGAGATAGATGGGGAACTAAGGGATATGGGAGAAAGTGGAATTGAGGTCAAAGATCAGCCATGATCTTAGTGAATGTCGGGGCAGGCTCAAGGATTCGTATGGCCTACCCCTGCTCCTAATTCTTACGTCCTTCTCACTGTTTTCCCGTACTTCAGGAAAATGAGAACATTTTGACAAGTATAGAAAATGTACTTGTAGAAAAATGCAAAGTTGTAAGCCATTACTATATGGGAAGAATCCCACAATAATTCCCCTAGTATGTACAGGATACTTGTATTATAAAATGACACATGGTTGATTCTGTGTCTTATTTTCTGTAGTCACAATACAAAAGGGTGTTGTGAATTATGTCATATATATACTCAGTTGGCTTTCTTTTAACATTTTATATTTTTCCTTCAGTGGACATGCAATTTTGCACTAAGATGTTTATATATAGGAATTGAATTGATACTGTATCTTAAAGTGGGCTGTCTTGTCAGCAAGATTTACTTATAAAAGTCAGATGCAGTGATTTGCGATTAAAATCCTTTGACTTATTACAGTTTTTCTGGCTATTTTCATTTACATAATTAGTGCTGGTGAAAGCACTGGGAAACTTTCTGGAAGAAAATACTGAGGCTGAGAGTGTTTGAAATGTGGATTAAAAACCATATAATTGAAATAACACACTCGGGGAAAAAAATCAGAGTTAATTGTTGACTACGCTGAAATTAACTCTGTTTTCTCACAGCCAGTTTTTTGTCATTCACCATCTGTAAATAGATCAGAACGGGGAGGATTCAGAAGCAGCCAAGCAGATCCAAATCCAACCAGTTGTTACCCATTTTGTTTATCATTCCCACTTTAAATTATAGTTCATTCATTTTTGCCTGGATATAAGTCTTTTGAACCTCAGCAGTGTGTTCTGTTTGGACAGGGCTGTGTCAGTTAGGTCAGGCTGGGCTGTGTGTTTTGCTTTGTGGCTTGCTGTGTGACATTGGGCTGTTTCATTATCTGATGTTGGGTGGCTGAGCTTTGTCCTATTGGGTTGTGATATGCTGGGCTGTAATTGATTATCTGTTTTTCTTTGTGCAGAAAGTTTGTGGAACGGGAATTATTTAAACCTGATGATGTTCCTGAGAGACACAATCTCTCCTTCTTCCCAACTGTCAATGACATCAAAAACCACATCCACGAAGCACAGTTAGCACTACAGAGAGGCGAGCTGGAGTATATATCCGGAGCGATGACTGCAGCAGTAAGATATATGTTTGTTATTGTGTGCAAGTAACTCATTGAGCTGATTAATAGTGGTACTGGGGAATGGAATATTCTTCCTGATTTGTTCAACCATCACATGCAAATACGGATCGCCATTGCCCACGGAGCGGGGTGATCTTCTACCACCAATCGTCACTCTACGCATCAGAGCCTCAGTCTGTGACAGGTCTTCAGTTCCATGCAAGTCATGGGCAGCAAACCTGTTTTTTTTTTGTCTCCCACAACAGAGAAAGTTCTATCAATCATCATAGGTTTTTTTTTGTTCGTTAATAGTTTTATTTTCTCATTTATTTCTTTGAGATGTAGAGCAAATGTTTTTGTCCTTGCATATTATTTTCTAGTTTGGGCTAAAAAAAAATATTGTTTAAATGTTGCCATCTTAAATTATGGTCCATCCATGTCCTCCTAAATCAATCTGACCCTGAACAATCCTCGCCTTGTACCTGTACTTGACTTCAAAATATGCACCAATTGCTCAGATGCTTCCCAATCTCAGAAACCACAATATTGGCCTTTCATCCTTGCATGACTTTTTCAAACATGAATCCTCACACTAAATGATGAGCTCAATTGCTGAAAGGGAATGCTGCCCTCTAGAGTGATGCTGGATTCCTGTTTCACAGGGAAACTTCAAGATCCAGCTCAGTAAGATACTTATGTACGGCCAGGCAAGACATAGAACCAGACATAAGTAGGACCATTTCAGGGTCTGGGCCTCACACAGATTCATCCATCATTGGTTGACATGACACTAGTTGAGTGACCAGCACTTCTCAGTTCCTGACCAGTATCCGCTTTGTCTCAGTCCCTAAAACAATATTAATTCAAGCTGCAGCTGGAAGAGGCCAAGACCCTGGCACTGGGTCAAAAGCAAAACACCATGGATGCTGGCAATCTGAAATAAAAGCAGAAAATGCTGGAAAGACTCAGCAGGCCAGCCACCATTGAAACAGATCCTAGCAAGGAATATATACTGCTTTTGGAAGAGGGGAGAAATTTAAGGAAACAAATATGAGTGTCTGAGGAATGCACTTTAAAAGGGCTCATTAAGTGTTCTTTTACCTTGCTATCCTCAACTATCAAGGCTTTATTTCTGGATATGGTCACCATTGGTAAACTGCATAGCCATTTCATAAAATCTTTGCCAATACAAGTAGTAGTCAGCATCAACCAATGAAAGTCACTTGGGCAGGTGCCCTTTTCTTTTTACCCAAATAAATAAGATGGCCATTCTCTTCTGTTATAGGGAAGCGGCAGAGGAGTAGGATATGGAAATGGGGAGCAATTGCTATTACAATAAAATCCTCCGGCCTCGATGTGGGATTCAGATGGACTGCTAACTCAATTATATATATTTTGATGAGCAGAGCACAAGGGTTACTTCACAGCTAGGGGTCCAGCCTGTAACACGGATGAGCAACAATCCCATATTGGACCTAGTCGATATGTCTACCAAAACTTTGCCGATCCCAATGTGGGATACAACAAAGATAATCTAGGAGAACATGATTCAGGCAATGGCTCTGGCATTCCTTGTCCCCCAAATTTTCAAAAATGTCTTGTTACACTTGGTAAGCACCCAAACTTGGTGGGCATCTATCAGGTGTAACAACAACTTGCATTTATATAGTACCTTTAACATAGTAAAACGTCCCGAGGCACTTCACAAGACTGTTGTCAGACAAAAATTGACACTGAGCTACATAACGAGATATTAGGACAGCTGAAGAGGTAGGTTTTAAGGAGCGACTTAAAGGAGGATAGAGAGGTGGAGAGGGTTAGGAGGGGGGTTAATTCTAAAGTTTAGGGCCTCAGCAGCTGAAGGCATGGCCACTACTGGTGGCATGAAGGAAATTGGGGATACGCAACAGAACAGAATTGGAGGAGTGCAGAGATCTTGTTGTCAAGCTTGTAGAGCTGGAGGATGTTAGAAATAGAGGGGGGGCGAAGCCCTGGAGGGATTTGAACACAGGATGAGAATTTTAAAATTGAGGCGTTGCCAGACTGGGAGCCAATGTAGATCAGTGAGCACAGGGGTGATGGGTGAACAGGACTTGGTGCGAGGTAGTATACAGGCCTCAAGAGTTTTAGATGAGCTCAAGTTTATGGGAGGTGGGAGGCTGGCCAGGACAGCATTGGAGTTGAGACAAAATGCAGTAAGTTCCCTACATTCCCTTATTTCAAGCTAATCCTGTTGACTTTGGTCAAGCAGCAATGTTGTCATAGTTGTCTTAGACATGAGTGCCATGACTGCAGCCTGAGACCATGTCCTATGTCACTTTGCATGGCTAACAATCTCCTATTTTCTGGCTGATTTCCAGAAATGGTTCCTTTTCTCAGACTACGAACATATGAGAATAGCAGACAGGAAAAGACCAGCTGCTCCATCGAGTCTGTCCCATACAGTCACATTGCAATTGACCATCATAATTGCCAGTGCTCCCTACTCACCAGCAGCCATATAATCTTCTGGGAGAGGCATAATTCAGAGAAACGATGAATTTGGGGAAATTCTTCTCCGACGCCCAAGGGCTATCATAATGAGTTCCAGGAGACCACAGTGACCATAAGACACAAAATCCAACACCCATCACAGGAATATGCTGATAAATTTCTAAAAACACCAGCAAAGCCTATAAAATATTCCCAGAAACAGCTCAAATAAATGTAGCACCCAGTCAGATCTTGTTGAAAAACATATATTCTTTGTGAATATAGCATATGATTTTGACTCTTTAGCTGTATGGGAGAAAACCCAGATAAGTTAAATTGTGGTGTTCTCTGATACCTATCAATGCTATTTATGAGCTTACTGTTAGGAAGTGCAAGACACTGACATAACTTGATTCACTCTACAATGTTGTATGTGCTTTTTCCTCTCTCATCTCCATGTCGCTGCTTTTATGGCTACTAACTGAAATGATGCTTGATGTAATATCATTAGAATCTTGCTTGTATCTGGATTAACAAAAAAACAGGGTTAGGAGGGTGTAGAAAAAATTTCCTGCTCATAGTCAATGTTTGGTATGGGTAATAATTGTTGGCAATTTTGAAAGATTAATATTTTACAGTCAAAGATTAATGTTTAATGATTAATAAAGAAGTTCATGAATTTTATAGCCATAAACTGATGCCTTTCCTGGAGGCTCAGATGGATTGTAAATATCCCATGCCATTATTTGAAGAGAATCAGAGAGTTCTCTCTCTGTCCTGTTCAACATTCCTCCCACAGAAACAGATTAACTGGACATTTATCTCATTGATATTTGTGGTATCTTACTGCTTATGGCGGCTGTGTTTGATTACGTAACGACTTAAACACCCTAATTAATTGTAAAGTTGTTGTATGTCTGCAGCCTTGAGACATTCTAGAGAGACATGTTAAGGCACTAATCCTTTTTAGCACCCTACATGTAGAGACGAGATTGGATGGGGTTTTACTTGCCTGGGTACCCCACGTTCATAATTTTAGGCAAGCTGCCTAGTTGAAGCACTATGCCATGGACAAGCCACTTGTCCATAGCGGGAAAGTGAAGATACAAGATGTTTAGCCATCCTTGCTGTTGTATCTCTCCAAGTGGCCTGTGTAAGAGCAATATTTGCTGAGTCCCTGACTTCTGTGCTGCCTCAAATCTATTTGTTTAACTTATAAAGATGATTATTTTTCCAGCTACAATGGACGGCTTCCAATGGGAGTCTTCACACAGAGACAGTGACAGTAACACTTGCATCTGCACAAGGGGATGGTAAGTGTTGGTACAAATTTTTAATTGC
>NC_091979.1:166594507-166597007 GCF_044704955.1 Pristiophorus japonicus | reverse complement strand
GTTCTCTCTCTCCCTCTCTCTCGTGTTCTCTCTCTCCCTCTCTCTCGTGTTCTCTCTCTCCCTCTCTCTCGTGTTCTCTCTCTCCCTCTCTCTCGTGTTCTCTCTCTCCCTCTCTCTCGTGTTCTCTCTCTCCCTCTCTCTCGTGTTCTCTCTCTCCCTCTCTCTCGTGTTCTCTCTCTCCCTCTCTCTCGTGTTCTCTCTCTCCCTCTCTCTCGTGTTCTCTCTCTCCCTCTCTCTCGTGTTCTCTCTCTCCCTCTCTCTCGTGTTCTCTCTCTCTCCCTCTCTCTCGTGTTCTCTCTCTCTCCCTCTCTCTCGTGTTCTCTCTCTCCCTCTCTCTCGTGTTCTCTCTCTCCCTCTCTCTCGTGTTCTCTCTCTCTCGTGTCTTCTCTCTCTCGTCTTCTCTCTCTCCCTCTCTCTCGTGTTCTCTCTCTCTCGTGTCTCTCTCTCTCGTCCTCTCTCTCTCCCTCTCTCTCTCTCGTGTCTTCTCTCTCTCCCTCTCTCTCTCTCGTGTCTTCTCTCTCTCGTGTCTTCTCTCTCTCGTGTCTTCTCTCTCTCGTGTCTTCTCTCTCTCGTGTCTTCTCTCTCTCTCTCTCTCTCTCTCGTGCTCTCTCTCGTTCTCGCTCTCCCGTGTTCTCTCTCTCGCTAGTGCTCTCGCGCTCGCTCTCGCACACTCCCTCTCGCGCGGTCTTGTGTTTTCGCTCTCGTTCTCTCACTCTCGTGTTCTCTCTCGTTCTCTCCCTCTCTCTCTATCCTGTGTTCTCTCTCTCTCGTGTGTTCTCGTTCTCTCTCTCTCTATCGATTTTGTGTTCTCGTTCTCTCTCTCTCCTCTCTCTAGTGCTCTCTCTCTCTCTCGTGCTCTCTCTCTCTCTCTCGTGCTCTCTCTCTCTCCTCTCGTGCTCTCTCTCTCTCTCTCTCGTGCTCTCTCTCTCTCTCTCGTGCTCTCTCTCTCTCTCTCGTGCTCTCTCTCTCTCTCTCTCTCGTGCTCTCTCTCTCTCTCTCTCTCGTGCTCTCTCTCTCTCTCTCGTGCTGTCTCTCTCTCTCTCGCGCTCTCTCTCGTGTTCTCTCTCTCTCTCTCGTGTTCTCTCTCTCGTGTTCTCTCTCTCTCTCCTGTTCTCTCTCTCTCTCTCTCTCTCTCCTGTTCTCTCTCTCTCTCTCTCTCCTGTTCTCTCTCTCTCTCTCTCCTGTTCTCTCTCTCTCGCGCGCTCTCTCTCTCGCGCTCTCTCTCTCTCTCTCTCTCGCGCTCTCTCTCTCTCGCTCTCGCGCTCTCTCTCTCGCGCTCTCTCTCTCTCGCGCTCTCTCTCTCGCTCTCGCTCGCTCTCTCTCTCTCTCTCGCGCTCTCTCGCGCTCTCTCGCGCTCTCTCTCTCTCTCTCTCTCTCTCTCTGCGCTCTCTCTCTCTCGCGCTCTCTCTCTCTCGCTCTCTCGCTCTCTCGCGCTCTCTCGCTCTCTCGCGCTCTCTCGCTCTCTCGCGCTCTCTCTCGCTCTCTCGCTCTCTCTCGCTCTCTCTCGCTCTCTCTCTCTCTCGCGCTCTCTCTCTCTCTCGCTCTCTCTCTCTCTCTCCTGTTCTCTCTCTCTCTCTCTCCTGTTCTCTCTCTCTCTCGCGCTCTCTCTCTCGCGCTCTCTCTCTCCGCTCTCTCGCGCGCTCTCTCGCGCTCTCTCTCGCGCTCTCTCTCTCGCGCGCTCTCTCTCGCGCTCTCTCTCTCTCGCGCTCTCTCTCTCTCGCGCTCTCTCTCTCTCGCGCTCTCTCTCTCTCTCGCGCTCTCTCTCGCGCTCTCTCGCGCTCTCTCTCTCTCTCTCTCTCTTCGCTCTCTCTCTCTCTCGCGCTCTCTCTCTCTCTCTCGCGCTCTCTCTCTCTCTCGCGCTCTCTCTCTCTCTCTCGCGCTCTCTCTCTCTCGCGCTCTCTCTCTCTCTCGCGCTCTCTCTCTCTCTGCGCTCTCTCTCTCTCTCGCGCTCTCTCTCTCTCTCTCGCTCCGCTCTCTCTCGCGCTCTCGCTCTCTCTCGCGCGCTCTCTCTCTCGCGCTCTCTCTCGCGCTCTCTCTCGCGCTCTCTCTCGCGCTCTCTCTCGCGCTCTCTCTCGCGCTCTCTCTCGCGCTCTCTCTCGCGCTCTCTCTCGCGCTCTCTCTCGCGCTCTCTCTCTCGCGCTCTCTCTCTCTCTCTCTCTCGCGCTCTCTCTCTCGCGCTCTCTCTCTCGCGCTCTCTCTCTCGCGCTCTCTCTCTCTCTCTCGCGCTCTCTCTCTCTCTCGCGCGCTCTCTCTCTCTCTCTCTCGCGCGCTCTCTCTCTCTCTCTCGCGCTCTCTCTCTCTCTCTCTCTCTCTCTCTCGCGCGCTCTCTCTCTCTCTCTCTCTCTCTCTCGCGCGCTCTCTCTCTCTCTCTCTCTCTCGCGCGCTCTCTCTCGCGCTCTCTCTCGCGCTCTCTCGCGCTCTCTCTCTCGCTCTCTCTCGCGCTCTCTCTCTCTCTCGCGCTCTCTCTCGCGCTCTCTCTCTCTCTCGCGCTCTCTCTCTC